>NW_010546924.1:0-14687 GCF_000687285.1 Phaethon lepturus
GGTCCTGACACGCAGCGGCGTCCCGACGGGCTCAGCCAGGCGCTGCCCCTCAGCAGTTCCCCATTGATTGTCGCTGGCCGGTATGTCAATGTTTGTGAGCCCCGAGGGCGCATCTAGGGCCCCCAGAAAGTATATGCAGGTCCAGGAAAGCGCAGGGGTGTGTAATTGCCGCTTAAGTTCAAGCTGCTAAACATCGTCAGGGCTGCAGTGCTCCGTTTCTTCCTTAGTGTTGTTGGGCAGTTGAGGTCGTTGCCCAGAACTTGTTTTTATTAAAGAAAAAATCCCAAACAAGCAAAACTAAAATAAAAAAGTTCAGAAGGATCAAAAACAGAAATTCTCTAAGCACAACCATTCCTAAATTCACGGGCAGGTGCATTCTTACAGCAAAAGGTGCTGACAGCTGTTCAGGAGAAGCGTAGAAGTCATCTTAGAGAGATGACCCACATAAGTGAAGCCATATGGATGATTCGGGAGCCTATGAAAAAAGTAGGATCCTGAAATTAGTTTTTTGTCATAAAAAGTATTTACACAGAACAGCAAATAATCTTCATTAGCATTTAGTGTTTTTAAAATGTCAATTTAAAGATAAGTTTAACAAGTACTTACTTAGAATAACTAATTATTCTTTATGCCATTGATAGATTGTCAGAACGGAACTGTATAGAAATTGTCACTAAACTGATTGCAGAAAAGCAGTTGGAAGTAGTGCACACTCTTGATGGAAAAGAGTATGTCACTCCAGCACAGATTAGTAGAGAGATCCGGGATGAGCTTCATGTTTCTGGTGGTAAGTGTGGCATTTGCTTTCTTCCTCTGGATGGAAGTTAATTTGCAAGACTACAGAAAGAATTTGAAAGCTTTCTTGACTACCCTTAATCTCACCAAAAAAAGTGAGCTTGCTTCTTCTTGCTTCATCTACACATGAATTCACCTACTGTTATTTTATTTTCACTTCAGATCTGTATTAAACTTCTGGGTAAGCATATCAAGATACATTACTTGGCTCATTTTCACTCATGCAGAATTTCTGAGGTAGAAGTGGTCTAAGAACCCTTTTGAAGGAAATTTGGCATTTTAGTACAGCCCAGATGTTTGGTCTTAACTCAGAATTTCAAAATCATTCTCCTTTCATGTCATTAGTAATAATAATAATTTTAAATTGTCATTGACAGGTCTTTTATTTTGGCAGTGTAAAGAGACATCTGCTTTGTAAGATCTGACTTAGATATATAAGGAAGCAAATATGCTTCAAACTGCTTTTTGTCAATGGTTTTAATGAGAAGACAGTATATTATACTTTTATTTATATTTAAGGGTGAATTTCACAGCATCATATGTTTGGAAAATCAGTTTCCTTATGTTCACAGAATCATTAAGGATGGAGAAGACCTTTAAGATGATCAAGTCCAACCATTAACCCAACACCACCATGCCCACTAAACCGTGTCCCAAAGTCCCACATCCACACATGTTTTGAATACTTCCAGTGATGGTGACTCTATCACCTCCTTGGGCAGCCTGTTCCAATGTTTGACCACTCTCGGTGAAGAAATTTTTCCTCATACCTAGTCTAAACCTCCTCTGGCACAATTTGAGGTCTGTTCATCTCGTTCTATCGCTAGTTCCTTGGGAGACCAACACCCACCTCACCACATGTTCATACAGATTAGTCATTTTCTTACGATTACCACAAGTATGCCTCAGTTTGTGTTGTACCATTGTGTATCATATCAGTATGATAGCTTGAATTGACTTTAAAGTTGCTGGGTTTTGTTAGTAGCATCATGCAAAGGCAGAAGGTTTTGGCAATCCCTGTTTTGATACTCAAGGACTAGTGGTCAAATACAGATCAGTGTCAAGGTAAAAACTAATTGGGAAGGAGTTTGAACAGTGATTTTTTTCTTCTGGAGTTTCTGTATTGGATGGTCAGTAAAGCCATAGGGTAGAACAATATAGCTGCGCACTCTGTCACATAGAGGTGTGTGGGGTGGCCTGAGAAACCTCTGCAGCTAAGCCAGTCTAAAATAGGCTGTAGCAGCAGGGACTTCAGTGACTGAAGTACCAGGGGAACACAATGGCCTGCTTTTGTAGTTCCTGCTATTTTAATATTTCATTTGGTGTCCCACTATAGATCCATGCCATAGCACTGGCCAAACCTTGGGCTACAATCTCCCTCCATGTATCGGTTAAGGCTAGGTTCTCAAAGGAATTTGCATAACTCAAAATGAAGGCAAGCCATCTCTGGTTAACAAAAAGTCTTAAATGGGCTTTTCATTTCACTTGCAAATGGCCACCTACGTGACACTTGTTTGTAGCACACTTAGCACTGCCCTGCACCTATAAGTATTTAAATTTCCTTGCAAACCTTGCTGTTAGACTCCAGTAAAATCCATCATCAGTAATGCAGCTGCTGGAAGAGAAGAGCTATATGGTTTATAATGGCCAGTTCTGTGGTAACAATTTCACCCTTAGTTCTGCCTTGCTGGTAAAAAATAATGTGGTGGGTCCATTATCCTTCCCCTTTGACCTAGTCTAGAGCCTAAAAAGCAAGTCTGACTTCTTGTTCCACAAGATATATGTTCACAGTGATATATCTTGCACTGTCCACCTGTGATTTTTGTGACAATATAACGTCAAAGTTGGTTTAATTGGTCTACGAAAAAATAATGAAGAAATATTTTGTACACAATGAACTATGGTATATTCTAAATCTGTTCAAACATGTTTTATGTATTAAAAGTGTATTTGTACTTTTTTTTAAGGTCGAGTAAACATTGTTGACTTACAACAGGTAACTTTTTAGTAATAAAAAACTATATTCTTCTTTCTTTTCTTCACCATGTATATTGTAAATATGGAGTTCATCAGTTATACTCCAGAGAAGTTATTTTTTCAAAAGAGAACAGAGTTTATGAAAAGCTGGTAGCTCATGTCAGGGTACTGCACATTACTTAATCTGTCTATTTACTGCTTTATTGAAAGCTTCTCTCTGTTGAATTTCAGAGGTCTAAGACCTCTGAAATCACCACTAAAATATATAGATTTTCTTTATGAACTCTTCCTTTGTAAACTAAGGGGGGCAAACAGAAAAGAAATATGTTTTCCATTTAAATTTAAAGCTGCAGGAACATGCATAATTAACTTTGCATGCCTCTTTGGACCTTCCCTTTTCCTTCATTAATCTCTTGTCTCCACTAATCTTTATCCTCCAGTAGTCTGCCTCTGTGACTAATTTTCCCTTCTGGCTTGAGTAAAATTACTTGGAATCAAAAAACCTTTCAGAAAGACAATTTAGCGTTTTCTGTTCATAGCTTTCTGTAATTTTTTATTATATAGGTTTCTATTAACCTTGTCACAGTTGCAAAGAGAGCTTTTTCTCCCTAGAGCATTGATGCTTTATTCCAAATGACAGATTAATTGCATATGTATACAGTTATAGAAAAAAACAAAAGTAGCTTTCCTTAAGACATAGAACTGTGTAAGTATAATATCTCAGTGTTTGAGAATTAGTTTCAATTTAAAGTTCTGATAAGAGGTTTTGTTGGGGGTTTTTTTTAGGTAATAAATGTGGACCTTCTGCACATTGAAAACAGAGCTAACGACATCATTAAATCAGAAAAAAATATTCAGCTTGTGCTGGGACAGCTTATAAATGAGTGAGTACACATTTCAGGAACAACCAGCCTTTGTTGCTTCTGAAGTGAAAACACATTTTTCTTGACTGCTACTAGGACTGCTTCGTGGTGATCAGTGCTTCTTTTCCAAATGGCGAGTGAGTCCTGTCTCACCAGAGCATTCAGTGAATCCACGGAGCAAAGGCCTCACTGAATGTCTCTGCCTGGTATCCTGCACTTAAGAGGCTTCATTTCTTACCCAGTGTCTTTGTGTACAGCAGCCAGATCTCGTTTGCTCTGTGGCTTTGCTATCTGCCTCAGCTATTGACAAACCCTCTCATTTTTTCCTACCTTTTGCTTTACCTCACAAGCCTAAGATGTATGAGCAAGTTATTTCATGGCATTCAGCACACTTCACCACCACTGAAGTAATACTTTTATGGAGTTGTCACTGTTATTGATTGTGCTGCAGGATTTATTCTTTGCAAAGAATGTGATGTTCCTGGCTCTTTTGAAATAATTAAGACCTGCCTTGCTCACTAAAGCCCTTTTCTGAGTCTCATTGACATATAATGTTTTCTTGTTCCTGCTTTTTGGCAGTTTCATACAAGCAAATAAATGACCAATTTTAATACTAGCTACCTGGTTAGCAGGCTTTTTAAAAAAACTCATTTTCACTGACATTTATTAATTTAAAATAACTTTCAGTTTATTTTTGCTAAGATGCAACAGAAAGAGGTATAGTGCCAGGTCAATTAATAATTCAGCCTGTGGATAACAGGTTGATCTTGAATTTCACACTTAATGTGTTGGGATTTTTTTTTTCTTGTTTTTAAATAAGGAGTTACCTGGATCAATTAGCAGAAGAAATAAATGATAAGCTACAGGAAACTGGCCAGGTGACAATATCAGAACTCTGCAAGGCATATGACCTTCCGGGAGACTTCCTGATACAGGTGATACAAGCCACCAACCTTGCAAATGTAGAATTCATTATGTTTACCTTCTTTTGTCATCTTTGCAGTATTCATGGCTTTAATTGTGATGAGCTTATTCTCAGTCTACGCAGAAAAGTATTAGATACATAAACGTTGCAGTGTAACAGTTATTCACAGATTGAGGTTGATATTTGCCTTTTCATTGCTGGGCAAAATTTCTTCAGAATCTTTATGACTGGTAGGAACAGATTAGGCTTAGGACTGTTAGGAACAGATTAGATTAGTGGAAGATGTGAAAATGTCTTTGTTTGAAATATTAGAGAGAAGATATAGGGGAATTTCATCTGTCTCATTAGCTACCCAGGAAGCAGAAATATATTGGGAGAGACCTTTCGGCTTATTCAGAAAAGGTAAAATAAACGTTTGTTTCTAGAAGCTGAAGCCAGACATTCAGAGTAGGAAAAAAACCCTATTTCCCTTTGTTAGTGACTATTTTACTGCTTAAAAGGATTAGGGAGAATTCTTTTACCACTGTTGACTTTCAGTCGAGGTTGGATTTTTTTGGAAAATACTTTTTTTCAAAGGGTAATCCTGTGGCACATGTTAGGTGAACAGTCATATTACCACAGACAATGACAACAGTCACTGTACCACAGACAACCTTGTTGACTCTCAATTTATGAACAGATGAACAGAATTCCTCTAGTATTTGTTGCATGATCAGCTTCTACAAAAATATTGCTACGATACAAAAATTAGTACATGGTTTCTCTATGTTTCCTGGGCAGAATTTCCTGGGTTTAGTTCTCTTTGCAAGGATGCACATTTATAAGCTCTTTGCACCTCTTTCTTTTGTGATTATTGTTGCTAAGTTTTGTCTTCACTGTTTGAAAAAATGGATAGTGATTTCCTGTGCCACTGGTTCTTAGAAAATCAATACAAAGGCTAAATCTTAGTTTTGACTGTGCATCTGCAAACCATACTTACTTCTTTTGCAAAGTTTTCTTTCATCTTTGGATACACATATATGTAATATGAGGACATTGTTAGGAAAGGTGAATTCCCTGAAGTTTAAAGTGTGGGCCATAATGGCATCAACATACACGTAGTAAGACACATTCTCGATATACCTAAATAATAATTTCCATTTGTAGTCCTCATTTCTGAATATTTTGTCTGTCTTAGAAAAACTAAGTTGCTGATCTGTTAATACAGATTTTTTGATTGATTTTTGTTTAATATCGCTAATATACCATTTTAGCAGTCATCCCATCTTCCATTTACAGGCATTATCCAGGCGTTTGGGTAGAATTATTCATGGACAACTAGACCAGGAAAACCGTGGGGTGATTTTTACAGAAGCCTTTGTGTCCCGGCATCGAGCACGCATTCGTGGTCTCTTCACTGCAATTACTCGGTAAATTGCCAGACCAACAACCACATATTAAAATATTTTTACCATAGGTCTTTATGGACCAAACTCACTTGTGAGGGAAAAAGAAAAGAAAATAAAGACCTATGGATAGATTTGTTCAAGTGTAATTCAGTTCCTGGGGTGAAATATTAGACTCACTTTTTTGAAATGGGGACCTCCTTTTGAAAGGAGAACAAGAAAAGTATAGCAATATACAACATACTTAAGAGTTTTGGCTGAAGAAAATATTAATCAGTAGTTCTTTCATCTGTTTGGAGAGTATCTGTCCTCATTGTCGTTCCACCACTCCACAGTCAATTTTGTTTTGATGTCTACCCAGTACATGTGATTATAGATAATTTTTTCTTATTAAATCAATAATCTTCTGTGTCAATTTGTATGGAGAGAAAAAACGTGGGACAGCAGAACTTTCCTTACAATAATTATAGTAGCTCTGTTGTAAGATATAACTTCATAATAATTCAAAATTAAAACCTGGTAAGCTGTGTTAAACATCAATGTAACACCCTGGGGCTAAGAAATTACGTAGTTTTGTCCATCTGGAGTTAACCTTTCTTTTTCTAGATACTCCACATCAATGTCGAGTCACTAACTTATGTTGTTCTATTTTTCTTTTTTCCGAGGCCTACACCTGTAAGTAACTTGATCACACGGTATGGATTTCAAGAACACTTACTTTACTGTGAGTTTCGTTCAGACTGTTCTGTATTTTTGTTACTTAATTCATAGATTCTTCATTACAAGTATGCTTTCAAAGTAGCATTTTAGTATATATAGTATTAATTCTTGAATAAAGAGCAATATGTTTCTCTCTAGGGTAAAAAGTGTTAAACTTTTTGTGCTATCCATAACTGAAGAGATGTTCTCTATATCTAAAGCAATGAAAGCATGCATTGATGAATGCCTTTGGGGGCAGAATGATGCAAGAAGTACAGTACTCATTTTGCCATCTGTTTCATCATTTGCCCTTAGCTACTGGCAGTTTTATCGGTGAAGCACACAAAAGAGGACAGATTTTATGTAGCCAAATGGCATTAACTGCTCTGGATTTTGTTTATTGACTCTTCTCTGTGATACCGGAGGCAGAGCTTTTGTTATGCTCTTAGCTAAATGTCTCTATATGCTGAGAGGTAAAGCATATCCTTAAACTGTTTGCTTTTATTTTCTGCAGTTTCTTTTTAAAATAGAAATTCATAAAGATTTCCTATCCAACTGCTGAAACTTTTAGGCAGTACTTAATTGTTTCTCACTTCTGATGTTGCAGCTTTTCTTTGACTACCTCTCGTCTGTCCAAAATACTGCTTCAAGCACCACTAGTCTTGTGTGCTGGCTGACCAAGTGCTGCTGGTCTTTGGAATCCTTTAATGGTTTTCTATTGCTTCTCATGAAAGTTAATGTTTCTCTTTTGTTTGTTTGGGTCTTTTTGCCTTCAGGGCATTGCACACTTTAGCTCCACTATAACATCTCTTTGCTTACCTTCTTGTTCTTTGCAACAAGCTTATTCATTAACGAAATTCTTAGCATTTCAGTAAAATGATATAACACTCTACTTTCAGATAATCAATTTAAGGTTTTCTCTTTTTTTTTGGAATGTGCCATCCAGGTATTCAGAGATTAAAAGAAAAGTCTGTTAAACTGCATTATAGTAATATTGCAGTATTCGACAAATTTCAGTATGTGGTTACAGTCTTTTTCAAACATGTCCTGCAAGTACATGATCGTGTATTGCTCATGTACAGTGTTAACATGAGTTGAAGTTCTAGTGTTTTTCTGTCACCAGTAATCATCATGATGGCTAAGTGTATTTCTGGTACTTTCTTTTTCTCCTTTTTTTTTTTTTTTTTTAGTAAATTTGTTCATCTTTTTTTGTAGTTTTTCTTACTGTATTTCATTTCCTAAGTTTCAAAGAGCTTTTTACTCACTGCCAGAGCACATTTGATTTTATTCTATCCATTTTCTGAGATAACACTTCAATTCCATAAATGCTGGAAGCTTGAAAAGCATCTTTTCAATTACATTACTTGTGCTCTTTGCTTTTTAAGTTTGTCATTATTAGCAATGTGTTTTAAAGTGGTCTTTGTCAGTTTTGTGTCTTCTAGAAAAAACACGTCAGTTCAGTGTACTGTTTGTATAATTTACAAAGAGCTAATCATTTAATCAATTGTTTAACTTAATGTGAGACAAGAAACAGTACTCTTTGGTTCCATCGTATAGTTGAGCTGCTATTCCTATTAAGCGGACATGAAGTTATGATAGAAAAGAATTAATTTTCAAAATGAGAAACTGCTTAATATAAAACACTAATTACAAATCATAATGAAAGCACAGATGTTCTTCATTTCTGAATATTGTGTTGCTGATGTGGGACAGGCATGGAGGGATGCTTGTCGTCCTTGCCAGACTGCAACAGAGACCTAACAGGACGCTACAAACTACGCTGTCACCTTTAAAAATAATAGTGAAATTACAGTAGTTCTGCAAAGGTCCTGTCGTTTTGTTTTAAAACAAAATATTATCTAGGCATAATTGTAGTAGGGGCTGTGAAATCTGTGAAAGCACCTCTGCCCTGGAGTTTTAGAACTGGCACTTGAAATAATACATAAATTGGCATCTTCATTTCTCTCCCATTCTCTATAAAGACTCTGGTTTATTGCTAGTGGTCCACAAAATTATTTGAAGTACCTAGAAAAGTTTTACTCTTTTTCCCAAAAACTTTGAATAAAAACAAGTTGAGATTGTAAACTGTATTGTCTGACAATTATTTAAGTAGAATAGGCGCATTGACTCTATTTTTCTAGAGTAACTAAACTATTAGTAAGTATAAAAATCTAATTTCATTTTCAGAATCTGTCTTAGAAGCTCCATTTTATACAAGGTAACTAAACCATGGCAGAACATGATTTCTAGCTCTTGTCTTAGGTTATGTAAAGCTGTATCTTGTTTAAATCAGTTTCTTTCTTCTACATTTTTTCAGTGTAACTACTGTTCAGCTTTGTTAGTGGTAGTCTTGTTCAATAGCTGTGAGGTTATAGAGGTTTATCTACACTATGGGCATATCTGACAAAAACAATCATGGTTTAAACAGTAGTATTTCTTCTGAACCAGGTTTTCCTGTGTAGGTGAACTAAACTTACAATGCTGTATTAAACATGTTAAAATGTTGACCGCTATTCGTATTTAATGAGGAAGGAGCCGTACCATGTGATACCATTTAGTGTTCTGTTCCAGGCTAAAGTCTGTCTTTTAATGAAATAGAAATCAACACAAACAAGGTAAAAAAGCCATCTAGCAAAGCTCTAGCAAGCAGCAGAGCTTGGCAGTTGATGTCACTGATATTTTTAACCTATCTAGTGACTTATGAAAAGCCAAAAGCGGAACATAGAAGGCAAATCAGATACTCCTGTGCACCTAAATGTGGATTGAAAATACATTATTTAGCACTGAGAAAGTCTAATACTTTGGTACGACCATTTACCAATACATTCTTTGTCAGCAATATTTGTGCCTTTCCAGGAGTTTATTACTGGCAAGTGTGAACATTGTAAACCGTGAAGATGGTCACCAGTAGGAGGTGCTCACATTTATACAGTTTAGGTAGCAATTTTTCATGTCATTTTAGTGTGTTCAGATTTCTTTTTCCATCTTGGTTATCATGCAACCAGTGAATTCGAAGAGAACATTATTAATAAAATGCTCATATATTTTATTGTCTGGCCAGACAAAGATTCTTTTGTGGCTACATTTTCTAAATTAAAAGCTCAAACTGTCCAGGTTTATTGTCCATGTTCAATAAAAAGTGCTTTGATCCTGCCATTGTGGCTTACTCTTTTGAAACATTGTATGATTTACAGAGCTTTTATCACGACATTCTCATAAGTGTTAAAAATAATTGATAGAACTCAGAAGTGTTTCACTAGAACAAGCACTTGTATTTTGGTCTTCAGTTTCTTTCAATTAATAGTAAAAAAGAAAAACAACTAATGGGTGGGAAAAGAAGAAGAAACAAAACAGGGAAAATAATTGCTAAGTTTTGATTAATGGATATATCGGAGTGGAAAATGTCACTTCAATTATTTTCTTCTTGTAGCTGTACTAGAAGAACTTGTTAACACTGGTCGTCTAAAAGGCACTGTGGTTGGTGGGAGGCAGGATAAGGCTGTGTTTGTTCCAGACATCTATGCCAGAACACAGAGCAACTGGGTGGATTCCTTTTTCAAGCAGAATGGTTACTTAGGTAATTAATCTTCATTCTTGTGGATATAATATCTTTCTAAAACTAGTTTAGGTAATTGGTCTTACCCTAACATAGCTAGTGTCTAGAGCGAAGCCTCACAGGTGGAAATCAATACAGTACTTGATATGCCTTTGTTAAAAGACCATCTTGCTTATAATGATGTGTGTTACTGAACCATATTCCAGCAGAGAGAACCATACTGCTAAACAGTAATTTTATTTCTCACAGAGTTACAAATGCTACTTT
Source organism: Phaethon lepturus (assembly GCF_000687285.1). Taxonomy (NCBI): domain Eukaryota; kingdom Metazoa; phylum Chordata; class Aves; order Phaethontiformes; family Phaethontidae; genus Phaethon; species Phaethon lepturus. The sequence goes on from NW_010546924.1 coordinate 10,468, forward strand.
TGTTACTGTTCTGAAAACTTTTCTTAGGCTACCCATTGTAGACTTTTCAGATGATTGTGTCTGACCCACATAGTTGGAGTTTCAGGTCAGGTGTCCAGATTACAACCAAACTTCAGATGTTACTAGTCCAGATAGCCAAGCATGCAGTGCACAGAAAGAACCTTTTCCAAAATAAGGTTTGTAGAATTAGAGTGGGTAGCATTATTGTCCTGATACGAATCCAAACAAGGCTATTTAACTTAAAGCTGATTGATGATGGACAATGATGTTTTTTACAACAGGAGCTATGGGAAAATGTGGACCTGAATAAACAGAGGAATGTACCCTTATGGTCCCAAAGGGCCAATCCCTAAATAACAGTTAGTCTTGCAGTTTGAAAAGGCTTGGCCTAATTTACTGTAGTGCTATTAAGTGTTTCTGTAATATTGCTTGACTGATAGAGTATCTATCAAAGTCTGAATGTTTTCAGAATGCCTAAGTATAAACTGCCAAATAGCTGAAATTCTTTACTTGTGAGGCATTGCATGATTCTAGAGTACATTGGAGTAGCTTCAGAAAACAAAACATTTTGACATTGCATATTATTGTAAATATTGTTGATGTTACATTAGAATACTTTGGAAAGATATCATTGCAATGGTGTAAGAATCTGAAAAAAGCATTTTTTCCAAAACTCACACTGAAGTCATGTCCATGATTGAATCCTCATATTTCTATTAACTATGTTTAGCTGTAGCTTGTACTGAACTAAATTTTAGGTCAGCATCAGGTTGAAGTTGCATTTACTTGTATAAAAACTATATGTAATTCTTCTTTTCCTGCTTTCAAAAAAAAACAAATCACCACAAAAGATCCTGTATGTAAATGAATGTACTTAAATGTAACAGACATCTTGTTTTACAGAATTTGATGCGTTGTACAGACTTGGCATCCCCGACCCAGCAGGCTACATTAAAAAAAGATACAAGTCCACACAACTCTTATTTCTGAGAGCAGCTTGTGTTGGTCAAGAAATTGTGGATCAGGTTGAAGCTTCTGTAGAGGAAGCCATCAGCTCTGGAAACTGGTTAGATGTAGCAGTAAGTGATCCTTTCAGTTGTTGTTGGATTTATTTGTTTTGTCTTTATCAAATTATACTTTAATGAAGCTACACATGTATAATGTAAATTGCATGTTGTCAAAGAAGAATACTCAGTTTAAGTAAAATAACAAGTAAAATGCATTGTTTGCCTTTAAATTGGTCTGAACAAAAATAGGGGAAGGTCATGTTAGTATTCAGTTGATAGATACCTAAGACTAACTTTCATTTCAAAATTAGTGCGACTGTATTCTGCTAGAGAACAATATATTTCTGTGGGGATTCTGTGGAAAGAAGTTTAAACTGAATTCTTAGGACAGTTTCGGTAAGCTGAAGGATATTAGCCATTTTGTCCTGGCTAAATCCTAATTTTAGGCCTTAGAACACTACTTTGTTGCTTTTAAGGAGGACTGCTGCTGTTTTGTGTTTGGTGTTACTCTGTATCTGTTGAGCTGCATTTTGAAGAAGTTGCCGTGTGTTTTCCCAGAGGTAACATATATTCTAGAGCATGTCAATTTGGGATTTTAGGAGTTTTAAAGTAATGTTTACTCTTATATTACTAGTTTAATTTTAAAAGTGCAATATATTCTAAACAGTTAACTGTTCAGCTGTCAAATGAGGTGTCCTGTTTATCCGCATATAAGTATGTCTGTCCATTCTAGAACAGATTATTGTATGTGAATGATTTTGATTTTCTTTACCCTAGACTCTTCTGCCCAGTTCATTGTCAATAGAAGATGTTGGGATTTTGCTTCAGCAAGTGATGAGATCTTTAAACAAAAATTCTTCAGGTTTAGTCTTCAGTGACACCATTGTGGTCAGTGAGAAATTTCTAAGCAGCTGTGCTGATCTGTTCTCTGATATGATGCAACAGAAAGCTGAAAAGGTACAGGCTTTTTTATTGGTTAAGATGCAGTGTACATTGAGTGTCAGAATATAGTTTATGTGACTTTCTATTTGCTGTTGCCGTCTCTTTACATCTCATCTGAAATACTGCTTGAGCAGAAGGGCAAAAATGAAGAAAAGGTTTGTGTATGTAATCAGTGTAATTCAACGTATATTCAGTTTCACTCAAGGAACACCATCACAGTAACGGTATGATCAGATGCTGAATTTTGAAGGGAAGAATACATGTCTCTTCATGTGTTGCACTTGGAAAACATGGTGTTAGATTAGGATACCTAAAAATGGCCAAATGGCTTATAAGTTTCTATATGTATCTTTTGTTGCTGTGTGTATCTTTTTGCTCTTAAGTGCACTTTCTTCATTTTAGGAAATGAAAAATAACCCTGTTAATTTAATCACTGAAGAAGATTTAAAACAAGCTTCTGGTTTAGAGAATTCATATGCTAATAAAAAAGACAAAAAGGATGAAAGAAGAAAGAAAGCAACAGGTAAGGCATCAATATTTAGCTTAAGACAGAAAAAAAAAAGAAAAAAAGAGGCTTGCTTTGCCTTGGAAATATTCAAATATAAACTTACTATATTTTGTAGTCCACTAGTTGCCTCCAGTCCATTGCTGAAGATATTTAAGAAATAATCCAACCACTTCTCATCATTATACTTTATAAGCAAGGGATCCATGTTTGTTTATTAGTGTGTTACGGTCTGGTCACATAAGACTGAGTTGTGCAATCAGGACTGACCAAACCAGTATTAGCTCAGGGACCTCTGTACCATTTTTTATTACACAGTGTAGATACACTCTTACTCTCCACTTTTCAGGGATCTAGGAAAATGAAAATATTTCTTAACAGTCTTGAGAAGTTATTTCCAAAATCACTCTGTCTAAATTGAGAAATGAAGTATTAAGATGGGTTTTTTTGGAGAATGTTATACATCTTTTCTGAGAATCCCATGCCAGACAATTTTCTGGTGTTTCTCCTAATAAGAGTTATTAGGAGATCCACACAGTTTACTTTAAAGTATATTTTGGGTTAAATTAATCCCAAGCCTTACTCCATTTGTGTGGTGGCTGTTTGGAATAGATCTTAGTCTGAGGAAGAATAAAAAATGTGCAGTTTTAACCCTTTCAAATCTTTCTGGTTTTAAAACATTATTCAGACTAGAGAGTGTATTTTCAGTCCCAAAAACTTTATGTGGTTCTTGTGTTGCTACAGCACAACTGAGCAATCTATGTTGAACTCGCAGAGTTTTATATGCTACTGAAAGTAACAGAATTGGAGCACTGATGCATCTATCTTAATTGAATATACTTATCTGAGAAATAAAACATTATATTCTACTCTTAAAAAGGCCATGACTGAGTTGGCATGGAATCTAAACTTACTCTTGCCACAACAGACAGCATATTTTTCTAGGCCAGAGCTGAAGTGGAGAAGCTTGAACTTTAATTGAACTATCAGAAATAGAATGACTTCAGTTTCCAAGCCTCTGGAAAGTGGGACTCTACTGAGCATGTTCTATGTGTCTAGACACATTCGTATCCACAGGTAACATATGCTGCACCACTAGCGTGCAGTACCCTGAAGTGTTTTTTTTTAATGGACTGTTAGGCATATTACCTTAAAACAATTAACATCACAGTTTAAGGATTAGATGTTGTTACTGTGTAATGGCAGAATGTGGCCAATGTCACGTTGCCTATCTTAAGGCCTGTGTGTGACCGTATCAATATCTACTGTTTAAGTGTAACGTGATGTCGCATAGTGTTAATGTAGTTCATTACAAATATGGGTTCAACCATGTATTGGATTAATGAAAATTTTCAAGGTATATTATCTATTTTCTATTTATAATAGCATTTGCAGCAGTCTGTTACAAACAAGTACTGTAGAGGCATGTACTCTTGTAATCCTTTGTGTACGTTACAGTCCATGTATCCTATTGTCATAAAATACCATTTTTCTGGCAGTAGTCTCTCCTGCTTTATCTCTCTGTGGTTTAAGATCTTGACTGCAGATTACGGCTTTTTTAATATGGCTATAAAGTGGAATACAGAATGGAGTTTCCAAAATAACTAGTATATTGCACAGTTGACAAATTCCTTGAATGACAGTTGACTGTCATTCACTAAAATGTGAATGCAGTCACGTTTCAAATAAGCTTGTGAAAAACACCATTTTCTTTTTTTTTTTTCTCTTCCTCCCCACCCCCCCCCACGGCCCACTCCCCCAATCTG
>NW_010546924.1:14718-36591 GCF_000687285.1 Phaethon lepturus
CGGAGAGGTCACAAACTTGGATGGTCTCACAAGTACACCACCCAGTGCTAGCTACAAGTGAACTAGTTTGCTGTTCCTGCAAAGTAATGCTTAAAAATCCATCTATAGCACATAGATGCAGTTAGCTTTGTGAGTAGTAACATCTTGTCTTTGTGTTCCCTTTTCTTAAATTATAGTATTGTTGCATAATGTAGTTACTTCAAATCTTGGACCTTATATTTAAATGGAAAAAACCCTACATTCTCAAGACTTAGTGCGTGTATAGAACCAATTATTGTGGAGTTTAAATTTCTTTCAAGTGAAAAAAAGAAGGGAACAAACTGTGATAAAAGGAACAAACAGCAAAGCAGCTTACCGTGTGGAAAGGGACTGTATTGCGAATTGAGATCCTGTCTGCAGTGTGAATACGTGGATTACAGGGCCTGTGAACTCAGGAATTTATGTTTGTCAGAACCAGAACATCTTGTTGATTTATAGTCATCTAGGAATAGTCGAAAAAGAATTAGTGTTCTAGTTAATTGAATACACACTTCCAAGAATATTTTGGATAAATGTTTGCTACGCAGGATTCTTTCTCTGAAAGTTAACAAAGTTACATTGTCTGGAATATTTTTTAGTAGCTCAGTTATTCAACATCACTCACTAAAAATGCTAAATGCTTACTAAGATGCTATTTTCAGCCAACAGAAATTCTCCCATTACACTGTGGACACTGGTATCTCATCTGTTTTCAGCTGGAAAAAATTTATCTTTTTAATGATGATGCACATTTGATATGATTATTATTTGTGTTTATTAATGACATTAGCTTAAAGCTTTGACTTAGCTGCTTCTTTTTCTTAAGAATAAAACTTATGGCCCTAAGATTCTGGAATATGTATAAGTATGTATTGTAAGTTACATTTAGAATCTGGTTGTGCTTTTTTAATTCAGCATTAACAAGTAATGCAGTATAAATTACCTTAATATTGTAAACTTAAGTGGTAGAACTTTACTGTGCACTAAGCAAATAATTCTCCACCAGAGGGCAGTGGAAGCGTGAGAGGAGGAGGAGGTGGTAATGCTAGAGAGATCAAGATTAAGAAAACCAAGAAGAAAGGAAAAAAGGATGCTGACAGCGATGAAGAGTCGCAAGCAATTAGCACAGGTTTGTAATTTTATTTTGGTCACTATCTACTCATACTGACATGTTTTTATCACTTGCTTTTCCACTTGTGTTTTTCCCTACTCTATTGGTAAGGTCAAGTAAAATGTTAAAGAATTGGAGAATACTATTCTGATAGAATTGTATCAATAGATATTATATTGCTATCTAAATGAAATGGGCATACCTTATTCACTAAAGCTTAGTCTTTAAAAAAGAAATTTAAGTAAAAGATATGACAGCAGGTGGTTTGGGTTTTTTTTTTAATTTGAATTTATGTAGGAAATGCCTTAGATTTTGGGGTGAATATTATACTTGGTTTCTTAACACCTGCTGAATAGTTTAAGATAAATGGAGAAGTTCTCATCCAGTTCCACAGCTTAATTAGCTTAGATTAACAAATCATAGCAGTGAAACAGTACTAGAAGTTTTTCTTCCTAAGGATAAAATACACAGTCAAAATACAGTTTTAATGTTTGAAGTAAGATTCATCTTACTTAACTGGGACCTCTATGTATGAGCTATCTACCTTTATAACTGTTGACTTTGTAATGGAGAAAAGTAGGTATTTTGAAGGCCTAGTCTGTCTCACATGTTCTAGATGTGTATTACAGGATGAGTTTGAACTGATCCCTATTGGTGCCCATTTCTCTACCTTTGCTGATAGGAGAAGGAGCCTGGATGACTTCCTCAGAAATAAACACATACATTGTTAGTCTTGTAGCAAACGTATCACAGCAAACATAGCATTGGTTGCAAATGAAACAATCATAATTATGTGTTACTTCTTTTATTCGATGGAGTACCAGAAGTGTGTACTTACATTTTATATATAGTATCTAGACTTCAAATAATGACTGAAAACTACTTTTAAACATGGTATTTGAAGTTGTGAAGTACAGCATCTTAACTTTCTATGATCCTACTCTCACACATTACTGTAATCCACATATAAATTAAGTTTTTCAAGACTTCTTAGTTACTGAGTAAAGCAGTGTTAAAGCACCTTTTTTTTGGTGTAGCCTTTCATGTTTTACAATTGTTGCTGCTTGTATTGCTGTATTGTAATAAGTAGAGTGAACCAAAATCCCAAGATAAATTCAGATGTAACCATTCAAATATAAATATGTTTTCATATGTGTAAAATTTAAATGCCATATGTAGTCATCCCATTTTTTTTACATTGTTGGTAACACATTTCCTCTATGGAAGTTTAGACTTTCTCATGCCACAGAGTAGCTACAGCAAAACTAAATATTATGTTTTCTCAATTATTGTTGCTCATGGCTCCTACAGGTAGGAATAAGCAGCCAGAGTTCCCTTTCATGTCACAAGAGGAAATTCAGGATGTTTTAAAGGCTCACATGCAGGATTGCCCTGAAGAGCTTATTACAGAACTTGCTGAACATCTAATAAGGTAATTTCAGTAATTCAGCTGGAGTTAGAAAGTCTGTGTTTCATTTCAGATGAATCTTCCCTTTAGTCTGTTTTCTTGCTTTGAAAAAAATGTTTTGCTGATTGAAGTGAACCACAATATTCTTTTTGCTTATGTACTAGAAAGCCTTGCTGACACAGTAATGAGAAATAATGCTTCTGCTTAGCAGTAGGTGGTTTTGTGTCCTCTGTCAGCAAGTATATTTTCAGGTTCATGGGTGTATTTCCACACTCTTAGACTAATTCATGTTGGGGTTTCACCAGTCCCATCTTCTGTACAACCCTTGGTATATGTTTGTGTTCCCTGTCTTTTGTGGCTCCGCTGGTACCTGTGTGAACTGGGTGGTAAGCTAGGTCAGCAAACAGATCTAAGCAAAGATTAATAACTTATTTTAAAAGATGTTCCATACGAGAGAGGATGTGAATATGTGTTTTGAGGGCAAAAAGTACATGATAAGACTGTAACAGCCGAAGCTGGAATAAACTCGGAGTGCAGTCGTAACTGCATCTTTAGAAGGGCCTGTGCTATTTTAATGCAACTTAAGTCTTACCTTCTTACAGCTCTCATTGATGTGAAATTTGTCCACAAACCCCTGAAAGAGTCTGTGAATAGTGTTGTTTATGGAAATCTTTTCTATCTTTCATTTTGTTCCAATTTAGGAGTTGTTATGAGTTAAAACCTTGGCAAGCACTTACAAACCATGCATACTGTAGCCAATAGTACTTCTGCAATTACGAAAGTACATTTTAATTTCCTAGTGCTTTTTTTCTGATTTCAATTATTTGTTTTTTATTTATCTCACCATTCTGTGGCATTCATGTCCTATTCATTTACTGTGTAATGAGTTAGCTTTCTCTATTGCTGATATATTTGGAAAAACCTTTTACAGTTTTACATTTTGTTTAATGTTCCCTTTTCTCCTTTCTTCTTCCCTGTTCTAAGACCATTAACAAAAACTTATCAGGAAGTTGTGCGTTCTGTTTTTACGTCTTCAACATCTTCATCTGGAGCTAGCAGAAGACAGACTATGAAGGATTTGCAGGAGGAATTCTCAAACTTGTACAACAACATTCGGTTATTTGAAAAGGGAACAAAGCATTTCACAGGTACAATGAATATATACTTTCAAAAATTAATATGCTTCTTCAAGGATGTTGAATTTATTCCAGAATCTACATTCAAGGTCCAAGAGGAGCAACAGTTTAGAAGGGAAGAACTTAGAGATGTGTTTACACTGCCTAACACTGACCTTATGCTAGACTGCATTGGTTTGCACACTTACTGAAATATGTTCTCTTTATTTCATATCCATAGTCTGTCATATCTTCTGTCAAGAAAACACTGGGTTCTTGTCCTTCCTTCCAAAGTGTTGGCATCCCTTCCCAGTTTTTATTGTCTGAGGAAAAAAAAAAAAAAGGAAAAAAAGAAAAAGATTAGTAAGCTTACTTCATTCTGTCACCTGTGCCACTAATGAATGAATTGAACGCTACCAGATTCTAAGAAGCCCCTGTTAAAACCTCTTTTAGTTTTGTTATTGAAAGTAACGGCTCCTTGGGCATAGTTTTTCAAAAAGGTGTAAATTCATTTTGCAGTTTGTTACGTTGTAATGTGTCTTCCTTAGCTACTTGTATTTTGTGACTGAAAAGTAGCATTAGGAAAATGTTGTAGATGTTTCCAATATTCTCTGCAGTATTCAGTTTTCTTCTAGAGCTTTCCCTTCAGAAAACTTGTAACAAAAGGAAACACTAGCAAAAAACCCCGATATTGCTATGTTTCAGAATAAATGTAATTATTTCCCATTAGCCTGTGTTTGTGTACTTGTGTGGCCTCTCTTTTCTAAAATTCTACTGTTTCAGTCTTAAGTCATGTGCCTGCTCTTCTGTTAAACTGACTGTCCTGTAGGCTTTTACTTTACATACTTTTTACTTGTTGATGGATAGCAGTGGTTGTTCATTAGTGGTTCACAAGGATTGTACAGGTTCTAGTTTACTGCCTTTACAGCTGCAACATTGAAATACTAACAATGCATTAAAAGGTGCTGACAGATCTGAAAGCTCTCATTTTTCAATGAAGAATGTTCCATAAGCAACTGCAAATGAAGGATGTTAGCTTCATGTATCCAGATAACTTTCTTATACTACTCATTGTTGATAGAGTCCACGTTTTAGGAATTCTTGTTGTAACTGTAATAGGAATTGGATAACTATGATAAGTTACTCTTAATCACTTATTTCTTTTAACAGACGAGACTCAGACTAACCTTGCCAAACACCTATTGAAGACTGTCTGTACAGACATTACAAATCTTATTTTCAACTTCCTAGCATCTGATTCAATGATGACAACAGAAAATTATTCTACAATCACAAATGAGGTACAGAGATAACAGTTCCTTTTTAACACTCTCAAGTAGATCAGGGATGTTTATTTAATATTTAATTATCTTATGTTTAAATAGGCCTACAGCTAAAACGGCAATTTATTATTACTGATTATTTCCATTGTTGTATCGTACAGGTCCGGACCAAGATTTTAGGTAAATTGCCAGAAGACACCAAAGGTCCTTTAACTAAACTGCATACTTCTCTGAATGGCAAGGTAAAGTGACCCAGAATCTTTGAGTTCAAATTTTTTGTCCTGCTGATACAATGCTAATGAGCAGCTGACATACATAGTGTACTACATAACTGCTGCTGCTGTGAAGGATGAAGGCAAAATAATCTTTTGAATTTTGTCTTAAGTCAGTGAGAGTAAGTACATTTTCATATCTGTGAATTTTAAGAGGTGAAAAGGTGATCTTACATTTTGATCTGATACTTCGCTCTTTGGTTCCGGATGGAATCCAGTTTATCTTTTATGTGCAGGTGAGAAAAGTAAAAGCTTTTTTTTTAAGCAAAAGGCCATTCTGGTATGTTTCTTAAGAAAAAACATATCTGGAAATAATTGTAGAACATGTATTCTTTTTTTAATTCCATTTTTAAGACTAACGGAGTATAGTTTGTTTTAGCATTTAAGCATATGAAGTATTGGAAGATGAATAAAGTTAATTTCCGCTAAATACTTTTCACTTTTTTCTTCCATAGTTTATTCCAACTGTATTCACAGTCATCTGTTTGTGTGAGTAATTGTGAACAGTAGTTAACCTTTTTTATAATCTACTAACACAGATTAAGTATTTATATTACTTTTTAATAGAGTGTAGAAGATTTTCTTTCATGCCTTGATTCTGCAGTGGATATTTGTGGTATTATGGTGAAAAAAGGAGACAAAAAGAAGGAAAGGTATCTTAATTTTGTTTATTCTGTGTTCAGTATGTGAAATGTAGCGCTCTTGCTGCATAAATGTTAGCTGGTTAGTTTGGTAGCAGTCACACAGAATGTGTAAGTTAGAGGTAGTCTTTCTTTCCACACTATTTAAATGAAAAATACAAAGTCAAGCAGTCCTGATTTCATGGAAGAAGGAGGAGGAGAGAGTTCATATTTAGCTAATTTGCTTGACTCTGTTTACTACAGCAGAGTTTATAAATTCTCTAGGGGGCTTTCAAGATCTGAGCTACACTAATGCTAGGTTTGTTTTTTTTTAATATGGAATTTCACATAAAGAAATGGTCAGTCAGAGAAGAAAATTAAAATTAATTGAAGTTAGATATATTTTAGAGGCTATTATCAATTACTGTAAGACATAATGAGAAACATATTTTTATATAACGTATTCCTGTTCCTTAGGCAAGTCCTGTTTCAGCATAGACAAGCTCTGATTGAACAGCTGAAAGTCACAGAAGATCCAGCTCTTGTTCTGCACCTGACATCAGTACTGTTATTTCAGTTTTCAACCCACTGTATGCTTCATGCACCAGGAAGATCAGTACCACAGATCATTAATTTCCTAAGTGGCAAGATCCCAGAGGTATTCCTTTCTAGCTTTTTCTGTCATTTTTTTCTATGACAGAACACGAAAGTTGTGCCTTACACTATTTCTGCTTGATAGGACGAGAGGAAATGGCCTCAAGTTGTGCCAGGGGACGTTTAGACTGGATATTAGGAAAAATTTCTTTACCTAAAGGGTGGTTAAGCATTGGAAAAGTCTGCCCAGGGAAGTGGTGGAGTCACCATCACTGGAGGTGTTCAGAAAACGTGTAGATGTGGCACTTCAGGACATGGTTTAGTGGCTTGGTGGTGTTGGATTGATGGCTGGAGTTGATGATCTTAAAGGTCTTTTCCAACTTTAATGATTCTATGGTTCTATGCTGCGTAAGACTGGCACCTTTGTGTTTCATGGCTAATCATTACTTTATCTACAGAATATACAATTTCTCTGATCTGTATTGTATTTCAAACCTATCATTTCAGGGTTCTGTCTTCAATATTTTTTAAATAAAATTAAACATCAATCTGTTGTTAGTACTTTAGCTTTTGCCTTTATCCATAGAGGGCTATGTATTGGGGAATGTTTTAATCCTTAAAACTGAAAATTTTTACACTCTCTTTCCTCCCAGTTAGAGAGATGGTTGCTTTTTAAACTTTTCTAGTTCAGCTTTAAAGAAAGATATACCTCTTCAAAAGTAAAAATACTGAAATTCTATATTCTAAACTACCAAAACTGGCGATGTTTACTGGCTGCATTGCTTTCCTGCTTCAGTGGTTAATTGTCCTCTTCTTGGAGCGTGGATGTACTTTCATTTTTCTGCCTCTTTGAATGTCTCAGAATTTAAGTTGCAAAATACCTTGATGAAAATGTATTTATGTATTACTAGCCCTGCTTAGACAAGAATGGGAGAATGCTTTTTTAAAAATTTAATCTTCATTTAAAGGTCTGTGTACCTGCTCTGTAACATTGACATTCCTTTGTTTTGTTCTGTTTTTTCCCCTCAGGATCAGCACTCTCTGTTAGTCAAATACCAGGGATTAGTAGTGAAACAACTGATCAGCCAGACTAAGAAAGCTGAACAGGGAGATGGTGACACAACAGATAACCAGGAAGAGGAGGAAGAAGCAGATGCCATTCGCAAAGAGCTCCAGGAAATCACTACCTCGATCAAGGATCTTGTTCTCAGACCTCGGAAGTCTTCTGTAACTGAGGAATAAAATTAATATTCAGTGCATCCACATCCATGATACAGTCAGAATTTATTTTTTCTATCCTGAAGAGAAGGATAGCAGAAAATGCTTGACAGACTTTAAAATTTGGCTTCTAACAATTGAAAATCAGTCAAGGGAACACGGTTGTTGGGTGATGGTGGCAAATGGAGTTTTGTTATGTACTACTTCAGTGTACATGTAACACACATTAAATGTAGGTGTAACAGAGCACAGTTGTGGACACTTTGGGTATGAAATTAGTGGGTTTTAATTGGCATCTTCATGTGAGGCCTCAAGAAATGGCTGTTCTTCAAATAAGAGTCTATTCTGTTCCATACACACACAGGCTTATAGTTTTACTTCTCTGTTTTGGATTTATAGTGATTTAAGGATTGCATATAAGTGTATAAAAGCCTGTATATCTTAATTTCAAAGACTAGTTTTGAAACATCTACTGATACCTACTAGTGTACAAATGAAAGGCCATCTTTACTTTTTGATGTAGTTAGTGGATGGTTTCAGCTTCTGTTCACTGGACTGCTACAGTAAAAACACTGAGTACAAGTGTGTATCGCAAAACTTAAGAGAAGTGATCCAGTACTAATGCGAGTTTCTAAACATACTGAAAGCTTATGGAAGTCAGCATACTCAGGCTATTAATGTATTCTGTTAATGTCCATAATAGCAGTTCATTTAAAACGTGATTGGGACAGAGGAGGTGATACACTTTTGCATTAGTATTTTGGGAGTGGATCAATACAGTTACACCTGCTGTATTTTACATGCTATATGTTCATTCAGTGGACTTGAGTTCTTAGTCCAGTTCCCGTAGCGGTTAGAAGCATTTGCTTGCATTCTGTCAGCTCCTTGAGAGGACTTGTGGTATATCCTGAGTTTCTTGAAAAGAATTTAGTTTATGATCTTTCTACGTAAGCTTTATAGACCGAAATATTGACTAAAGTGTTTCCCTCAAGTTTTTTACCAGCCTTATTTCTACATGAGCAGTACTTTATGTCTTCAGGAAGGTGGAAAAATGTGTAGAGTTCTGCCACTATTGATGACATAATTCTTGTATGTCAAATATACTTCTAACTTATTTTTAAGGGAAGATAATTTTCAAACTGGAAATATTTTAGTTGTATTACTTCAGTAATGCCCATTGATTTCATGTAATTTCAGGTTTTTGCATAAAATCAGGTTTGAGCAGTAAGACAAGAAATGGTGTTCTTTTCACTAAAAATGTCATTCACCCATTCTTGCCAAAATTCTTTGATGCTGAAAGAAAGCAAATTCTGTACAAGCCCTACTCTGTTCAAATATTTCTGTTTTCCAAAAATTCATGTATTCTATAAGCTTAATTATAAATATACCCAAGCCTGAAACTGCAACAAATGAAAGTTGAAGAGGCCAAGTATGGAAGCTCAGTAACAGATTAACCACTGTTAAGTTAATTTTAGTAAGGTAAAAAAATGAATTTTATACATATCTAAAAGGCAGTAATGTTTAACAATGTTCACATCAATACTGATCTTTTACCAGCTGTAAGGCAAAGCAGTTTCCCCGTTGTAAGGCAGAAGCAAGGGTAGTTGTTTCTCTTGCCTTGGCTGGAGGCTATCATAGCTGACAGTAAAGGAGGATGAGAAATAAGAGATAAAAAATATTCAGGCTGTTTAACTTTGTTTAAGAAATTTTGCATGCAAGGAATAGGTTTGATTTCCTGTTATTTAGCCAGAATAATTATTAAGTTCCTACGCTGAATGTAAACAATTTTATATGACATGGAGCTATTTTGTAACTAATATGCCACATGACACTCTTTATGCAAATATGAACTTATTTTAATAACATTAAATGATGAAGTATTTAAAATGTATTCGGTTGACTTAACGAATGGTTGATCATCTTGCAATTTGCAGCTTCCAAACAGTAATTGGTAATATGCACCATTCAATTTAACATGCCATTCTGAGTGTCCCTGTATTTTTGTTTGATACTGTTTTATGCTGGAATAATAATGAAATTATAAAATTTACTATATCATGTTAGACTTGCTATATTGTAGCCAATGTCATAAGAATGAAAAAAAATATATATCCTTTGAAGTATATGTGAGTGAAGCACTAAAATTCAGAGATATCTTCTGGCTACTAAAAGAATTTAAGGAGGCATAGGTTGGAAAACCTTCCCAGATATTTTTGTTGTCCCTTAGATGTGGAAAAACGGACTTTAGCTTATGAAATAGAAGTATTTTGAAAGAGAAAGAAAAGGTATATTCACAATTTCCTGAATGTGTTACTAATTCATGGGGTTTTTTTCTTCTCCCTAGGCAGAATGTATGCAAGAGGAAGAGTAATCTTGTCTTAGAAATCAGAGGTTCAGTTCACAAACAAAACTGCCCTTTGGAATATCTAGGAAAACGAAAGGCAATACAAAGTATACAAATTAACACTTTTACTTTGGTTTTAAGTATTTAGTGTCAATGTCTTGTGCCCTTCACCTGCAGTATTTAAACACCACCATTATATTTTTATAGACTCATAAAGCTGATGTCTATATATGCATGTATGTATATATACACAAATATTGAGCAAATCAGAATCGGTGCATTAGCCATAGGTAGAATAATACCTTTCTCAGCAACAGCCTTTCCTTTCCCTCTTTTTAAGTGGCAAAATGTGACTTTTGTAGATGGCTATTTGCAGGTCTGCTGGAAATAAGCACACTGTTGCTCTGTTGAAAGCTCAAAAGTTAAAAACTTGCAGCCTTCTTTCCAATTCTCTGGTTTCACAGCTTCTTAAAAAAAAAGAACCGACACAATTCTAAATAATAATACTGGAATTTGTTGTCTGAGTGAATCCATCTTACAGCTTGTTCACATAAAAACAACAGTACTTCTGTTCTCTGTAGGCTTAAGATTAAGCTACTCATGCAGTGGTTGCTCCTTGAATTTTTTTTTTTTTTTTTTTTTGGTAACAGTTACATTTTCCTTAGGCCAGGAAAATGGAAACTTCTGTAAAAATTGATAGATTTTTGTTTTTTTTAATAGAAAGTTTAGTACTCTTGCAGAAGACACAAGAGCATACTGGGTCAGATCAAAGGTCTGTGTAGCCCAGTATTGTGTCTCCAGCAGGGGCCAAAAGTGGATGCCTGGGGAGGAATATAAGAACAAGGCATGTAGTGGTTTTTCCCTTGAGTGCTTTCTGAGCCTCCAAATATGTGCTACTCAAACTTTTTGAATGATGATTGTGCTTTAAACATAGAAAATGAGAATTAACTGAAGCTTTTAGATAAACAGGATATTTGTGAGAGCAGAATTCCTTTCTCTGCTGACCCAAGTAACAGAATGTATTCAGTAAATGCCAAAGATATTTTCTCAGGAAAACAACAAATTAATTAATTATTTAATTTTTAAAAAGCAATTGTTAAGGATTTTTTTTTTTAATTTAAAAAAAATATCAGAGCAACGTAAGAATTTTAAAGAGAAACACCATTTGGTTGATGAATTTCCCAAATCCTCGACGTGAAGAGGAAGCTAGATCAAGACAAGTCATGTCTGGGGACAGATGAAATAAGCTGCTTTCTATGTCAGCAAGTTCAGGAAGAGATGTGACAGCTGTATGAGACATCATCGAACTGATACTCTGAAGAAGCAGCAGAGTTTTTGTTGTCCTGTTGTACTCAATTTGCACCTGTTTGTTAGAAAAAATTCTAACTCTGTTTTAAGTGCTTCTGTGGGCATGTCTTCTATTAATGTAGTTATGATCTCTATCTACAGTTAGACGAATTTAAGGATAACCTTTGAAGTTTAAGGAAGGTGATACGCTGGAGGAGGTGTGTGTACTTCTTTTCCTTTCTGGAAAAGAACGTATTGTGTTAGAACTATTTCTCATTTCCAGTAGGTCTTTTGACAGATCCATTTGGATAATTCTTTTGTCTTACTCTCTCTTGTGATCTTCAAAAGGTTCTTGGTCAAGAATTGTACTTTCATTTTTTTCTTTTTGGAAGTAAAGACAAGAGGAAGCTATTCCAATTCTCTTTCTGGACTCAAATTCAGACCTAACTTGTCCTCTCTCTTCTCAACCTGAAAAAAAATTACAAGCTTGAAAAACCAGCATAGAAGTGCTTGGTGTAAATAAAGCATATAACAATAGGAAGAAAGAATGCAATCTAGTTTGAGTAGATGATAAAATAAGTGTCTGCGGAGTTTTAATAAACGAGTCAGCTACAAATCAAGATGATGAATTCTTGGCAATAATAAGCAAATGATCAGTCTGATGTAGTGTCTTGCAAGATACTAGCTAGACATAGATAACCTCTGGAACATGTTGTCCAGATTTGGCAATTTTACCGAAGTCTTCAGATAACATGATACATCCTTAAACCATTTCAGTGTTTCCTTCTTTTTTCTGTCTGTGATATAAAGCAGTTCCCACCCACTTGACATTATAGACTAAATGATTCAGATCTATTGGCTCTTGGTTGTGGGAAAATCTGCCCGGAGGTCCGTCGTGGTTCATACCACAAGCAGCCATACTTTTTTTCACCCTGCTTAACTTTAGACTGCATCTTTATATTGGCACACTATCCTTACTCCCAGCTGCAGTTGATTAAAGGTCTCCATAGGTTCTGACACAAAGGATAATCACTTCTGTATGTTCCATGCATGTGGTGGACTATCAGTGAAAGCTTGCTGGCCCCTGTTCTGTCCAAGCAAAAAGTAAGAAATGACTGCAATTCAAAGAAGGCCAGAACTGAGAAATACTGAGAGAGAATCATAGAATCATAGAATAGTTTGGATTGGGAGGGACCTTTAAAGGTCATCTAGTCCAACCCCCAGCCTAGAACCTAGAGGAGGCCATTGCTGCCACTCTGATGGTAACGCCATCCGAATACTTTCTTGTGTGCTGGAAGACTGGCAAATTGTTCCAGCCCAGAAACTGCTTTAGTAGCGTCAGAGCAGTTCTACTGGGTCCGCAAAAGTCTTTTCTGAAATTGGAGAAGTATTTCTTCCTGCACCCCATTTCTTGTATGCAACAGTCAGACTTTAGTTATCATGATTTTTCCATTTCTTTTCTGAATTACAAGCCCACATGAGGTCTTTTGGTTTCATTATGCATGGACCAGAGTGTATCAAGGGATGAATAATAGTCCTTTTTTTTCTTTTTTTTTCTTTTTTTTTTTCTTTCTTCCTTGTACTAAACAGTTTGGGGCCTGAGCGTTTTGATTCTTTAATTTTTTTAAAAGATACTTTTTCCTTTTGACAACTGTCTGAAACATGTTCACTTAAGAACCTCCTACATGGTATGTATTTGCAATTTGTAAACACAGTATGTCAAAGAATGATTTGATTTGGTGGTGAGGCGGCCAGCTATTTGCATGTCATGAGGTCTAAGGGAAACAAACTGACCCTCAGCCTTCCTCCATCCAGCCAAATTCTGATGGGACCCTCAAATAGCTCTGGCAAAGTGTTCTGTTTCTTTTGGACTTGAAGAATGCTTGTTTCTGCGAAGACATGTAATTATTTCTTCCTTTATTTTGCTGCTCAAGTAACCAAGAGAAGCAGCTTAAAACCGAATGTGAGTATTGAGGCTCTTTTCCATTATTCCTTTCTTTGATATTGTTTAAATGTGGTAGTATACAAGGTATCTAATTTAACATTTTGAGCAAGTAAGCTGAAACTTTTTTCCTCAGGCACAAAACTGCTAATTAAATTAGATGCAGAATTCTACACATGTATCAATTTTTTAATTTTATGTACCAAAAGAGATACCACACTTTTTTTGGATGCAATTGTTTTCATTTTATTAATTGGCTTACTCATTAATTTACAGGAAGATTGTTTGGGGTTTCCTTTGTAATAAGATGAGGATTAATTTTGTTTACTCCAAAGAACAAGCCAACAAAAAAAGTGCATGCTGTTTCCTGTGACATTTGAATCAACGTTATTATCTCTTACCAAGCTTTCATAGCTATTTGCTGTTGCAAGAAAACTTTCTACGTAGTGTCTTTTCTGATTAAGGTAAGTCAGTCACTTGTTTCTAGCGTAAATAATTTTAACACCTAACATGGATTGTTCTTGCTTTTTTTTGAAGTAAAACCAGTTTCCAAGCTGGTGTTTATAGCAGTATTTTGACTTGTTATAAAAATCGAGTATCATCTCCTGGAAGGCACTTAGTTTTCTCTTTTAGCTATCACATTTTTAGGATCATCATTTTGGTTTGGAATTCAAAGGGAAAGAGTATTGAAAGGCTATACCACTGTTTAGTGAAATTCTGCTGAAAATATGTGTCTATATTGCAGAAATTTAAAAAAGTATGGGTAATGGTGGAAATATGCCTTAAATTAAAGTCTATCTATACTAATTGTACTGCTACCTGATTTCATAATGGTACTCTTTTTGCTAATGAGGTTAAAATTAAATTTGGACAAAACTATCAAATATAATTTCCATTTCAATAATATAAATGTTTGAAAATATTTTTCTTTAACTGTCTCTGTTTTCAAAAAATCTGGTTTTATACAGAGCTGGACACAAAATCTCTTACATTTAGGAAACAAGTTTCAGATGCCTTTCTTATTTGTGGACAATATTTTCACCCATATTTTTCTTCCGTTTTTCTAGAGTATTTTAGCAGAACAGGCTGTAATGGATTTAATGTATTAATGTTATAACAGAGTGGTGATGGCCTTGCCATGTAATTTTATCGCAGTGTCACAAAAGTCACTTTGATTCAAAGTTGTTGAACTGGTAGAAACTTAAGATGACATACTAACTTTCTTGTAAGATTAGAACAAAATGAAATCAAAAGCTGTTGGAAAGAGATTCTGATCAGTTGTGACTTATGGTATCTCCAGGTTATTTGCAGGCAGTCATATTTTACAAAGTGTATATTTTTGGTTGACTTGGTAGGACATATGTTCTGTGGGCTATATACCAATAAGCCCAGCTTGCTTCTTTTTTTTCCATATCTGAGTTTTATTTCTCAAAAAAAAAAAGTTTAAAACTTTTAATACTGCCTAACCATGGACAGACAGAAAGAAGTGTAAAAATCTTAAGCAGCATGCTTCCAAATGTTAAGCCCAAAATCAGAGAGTGAAATTCTGACCCTGTTCAAATGAGCAGCCCTCCTGTTGACTAAAGAAGCTCTAGATGCTGTTCAGGCTTTTAGATCACCCAGAGAATAAAACTGACCTGAGTTTTTCTGCACACTTCCCTGACAGTTAAGGGTAAGATGATGGCTTACGACTTAGACTAAAAATTACTAGGTTAGTCACACATTTGAATTTTCCTGTAAAATGTGAGAGGGAAGAAATAAAGGTGGTTTTGTAGAAATACGCAAACATTACTCCAAAAACATTGATGTATTAAAAATAAATTAATAAAATTCTATAGCAGAGATACAGTGAGGGACAAGACTGTTACAAAGGCTAACTAATCTCCCTTGGTTGCCTCTGTAATGATGTCTAATTTAAGTTTCTGCTGATAATCACCCTGGAAAGGAATTTATCTCTCTCTCTTAACTATAAAAAAGTGCCATGTTCATTAGTCTCAGTAGGCTTAGGTTAGCTTTTGTGAATATCCCCATTCTTCTCTGATATTGTACAGTATACATCAGCTATTATCCCTTCTTCTTTCCCTTCATTAGAGCAAGAGTGTTCTTTGATTCTACTTCATTCGTGTTAGTATGTTACTTTTCTTCTTAGCCATGGTTGCCTTTGAGTTTGAATTTTTCTAGGCCCATATATAAAGACTGGTAAATTCTTGCACATCTCAGCATATTACAGATAATGGATCTGAATAGGCTGCCCTAGTTCATTGCTGGACTCACACCTGGCTGCTTTATAACTCAGAAAAATATTAGTTTTCCTATAATGTGTCTTTGTGCATAAATAGCAGAATTGGTAGAAAGAATGACCTAGTGACACACCATGGCATAGTTGTTGACGGAGCACACACACAAGGGACCAGAATTCAGTCCAGAACGACCTCCAGCAAGTTGTTCTGTGTCTCAGTTCTCCATCTGTACCATCAACGTTCAAACCTACATTATCCAAAACTATCTGGAAAGAACCCAAATTGACTGGAAAATCCTTCATAATTAGGAACTCTCTCAACCGCTATAGCCCTAAGAGGTTTGATGCAAAACTGGAAAAATTCCACCTAGAACATTTAGCATAAGAATATTAATCATAACCTCAGTGTAATTAAGAACAATTACAAAGTTCACAACTGGAACATTTTATTGCTTCAGCTAATTTTGGAAGTGCTTTCTACCTCTAGCACTGGAGGTTGACCACCCAGCAACCTTCGTACAGGTGCTTTTAACTACCCTGGGCCAGTGCCATGGATACTGCCTGATGAGCAGACCCATCTAACGGCAAAGGCATAGTGACTGGCGTCTTTCCTTCCTACTCTTCCAGGTTTGTTCTCTGACCTTGAGCAAGTCAATTACTTTGCTTTGACAAGTATTAACCTTTTCTGTAGACAAGTATCTCACAACTGTGTTTTAGGATTACTTTGTTATTGTTAGAAAAGCATTCTGAAACCTTTCAAAGGAAGGCTGTAAAATACTTTAGAGTATCAGAAGCCCAGAATAGTATTAGGCTGTAAATCTATTTATCAGGAGCCCAATCTTCCTCAAGTGAGCTCTTCAAGTTTCAAATTCAGCCACGTCATGATTCATTTATGTATTATAACATGCCAAGTTGTGGCATGATTAGACTTCTGTGAGTCTGGGATTCTATTTGAATGAAAAAAAAGGAAAAGATTAGAGGAAAAACTGTTTCATGCTGATCTTCTAATTGTCAATCTTTGTTTAGTTTGGTGCTTGAAAATTGAAGAGCATTGGGAAACATTTCAAATTAAAAGCTAAAAATATTTTGGGTGTTTTTTAAATACAGTAACAGAATTCTTAATTTGTTTAGCTTGCTTAGACTTTTTACTGAAAACATTTACCAAGTTTAAGATAAATTAGCAAAAAGGACTTGAATGGTATTTGTTCCTTGATGCAGTTTCTGCTGCTGCTTACTACTCTTCTTCTCCTCAGACCAACCTTATCCCCCACAGAGGGGGTCAGAGTTATGTACTCTGAGCATCATCTCGTACTGAAACCAGTCAATTCTATTCTAGATTTGCAAAGATGGTTGCTCTGCTATTGCTAGACATCAGTCTTCACATTGTCACTTGAACAGACTTTACTGGTTTCAGTGGACTCATTGTTCCACAATTTACTTGAGTTAAATAGCATGTTCTTAAAATGTTTCTAAATATTAGAAAGGAATTTCTTCATTCTTACAAAATTTCTTCCAGAATTCTAAGACTTTACTGATATTTTTTTATTTGGCTGAGTCAAACGTTGACTACCTTGGGTGTTAATTTTCCTTCAGTCAGAATAGGGCAATCCTACACTGGAACCATCTTTTAGACAGCATGTATTTATAATCACAGAAAGAAATCCAGTCTGAAAGTCATAGTGCCGAAACCAAAAAAAGGATCTTTTCACATGCCAGGACATTACAAAAATCCCAGCAGGGCAGTAACTGAAGGGTCAGTAACCTCACAAAGTCAGAATACCATGGTCTACCCATTGCAGGGTCTAATTTTAGATCATAGCCACTTTCAGGAAGGTAGGCTATGTTAAAATAGAAATATGTTTAATGTCTGGCACAGAGATTTTAAGGCTTAAGGGACATGTTAGGATACCTAATGAGACGTAGGTCCATGAAACCTAGGCTCAGGAGGTCTTCAATTAATATTTTTTTTTCTGGTTAATAGGTGATGCACAAAGCCACATATTTAAAGAAAAGGGGAAAAAAAAAAAAAAACACCCAACCAAAAAAACCAAACCCAACGTCTTTTTCCTGTACTCAGTCCTAGTAACACTCCTTTATTTTTCCTCCCTGGTAAAGGACAAACAAGATGCTGAAGACCTCCACTTCCTGCCCTCTCTCCCATAAGCCCCACTACTAAAGGGGTTCAGTGCCTTCAAAAGTCCTGTTATCAGCTCTCTTCTAGAACTGAGATTTTAGATTGTGAGCCATATATCCTTTTGCTGTGTTGGAATGGAATGTGCTGGTTTACTATCAACAGTGAACACAGGACATCTCGTAAAAGGTTGTGTGTATCTGAATTTTTTTTTCCCTCCAGCCCAAAGACCAGCAGCCTTCCCTTGATGCACCTGCATAGTTAAACTAATAAGGTTTTCCAGCTTTACAGTATATTTAAAACAAATACAGGGCAGAGAATAAAAGGAAAAAGCCACCCTGCTATAATTCCACATCTGTAGTGAAATGCACACACGGCCAAATTGTACTAGTTTGTTACTGCAACCCTGGTGCAGATGTCGAGACTTTGTAAGTGAATTGTGCCTAGCACTCCCCAGTAGATATGAGGACACCAACCCTAGCATGCAGAGTTAAAAACCTAATCCAGAAAATATTAAATCACAGAATTTGACATCCATGAATTGAGTGAAATTATTCAGATGCATTAATTTGCAAACATATGCAAGTGTTCCTGGTGTTCTGTTCTAAGAGAAGACAAAGCAGGTGTTCGTATAACACTTAGGGGAAAGCAGAAGCAAGTTAAGTAAGTCTGCTTAAGAACACCCACAGTGTATTTTCATGTTGGTTGGTTGTTGTGCGCTTTTCCTGGAAACCTTTCTCGCCCTCCATCTCAGTTATTGAGTGCGCATTCAGCAAGTTTGCCAGTGACACCAAGCTCTGTGGTGCGGTCAACACACTGGAGGGAAGGGATGCCATCCAGAGAGACCTTGGCAGGCTTCAGATGTGGGCCTGTGTGAACCTCATGAAGTTTAACAGGCCAAGTGCAAGCTCCTGCATATGGGTTGGGGCAATCCCAAGCATAAATACAGGCTAGGCAGAGAATGGATTGAGAGCAAGCCTGAGGAGAAGGACTTTGGGGTGCTGGTTGATGAGAAGCTCAACATGACCTGGCAATGTGCGCTTGCAGCACAGAAAGCCACCCGTGTCCTGGGCTGTATCGAAAGAAGTGTGTCCAACAGGTTGAAGAAGGTGATTCTGCCCCTCTACGCTGCTCTCATGAGATCCCACCTGGAGTACTGCATCCAGCTCTGGAGCCCTCAGCACAGGAAAGACGTGGACCTGTTGGAGCGGGTCCAGAGGAAGGCCACAAAAATGATCAGAGGGCTGGAACACTTCCCCTCTGAGGACAGGCTGAGAGAATTGGGGTTGTTCAGCCTGGAGAAGAGAAGGCTCTGGGGAGACCTTCTTGCAGCCTTTCAGTACTTCAAGGGGGCTTACAAGAAAGATGGAGAGGGACTTTATACAAAGGCCTGTAGTGATAGGACAAGGGGTAATGGCTTTAAACTGAAAGAGGGTAGATTTAGGCTAGATGCAAGGAAGAAATTTTTCACAATGAGGGTGGTGAGGCACTGGCACAAGTTGCCCAGAGAAGTTGTGGATGCCCCATCCCTGGAAGTGTTCAAGGCCAGGCTGGATGGGGCTCTGAGCAACCTGAACTAGTGGAAGGTGTCCCTGCCCATGGCAGGGAGTTGGAACTAGATGATACTTAAGGTCCCTTTCAACCCAAACCATTCTGTGATTCTATGATTCTAATGTATAACCAGTTCATTACTGTAAAAGCAGTAGAATACAAAGAGTACCACATCTTTTAGGTTTTCTCCATCAGATTAGACCTTTCATGGTCTGTCCACCTGGCAGATGCAATATATGCATATGTATTTTATTAAAGCTGTGTTATTGGGTCCCTATATTCCAAAGAGATTGACATTGCAGAGGATTGTTACTGCTAGGTCTTGCAGCAATGCCTACTGTGTTAATTGTCAGTTAAAATCCAGAATGTGTAGGTAGTCCTTTCTTTGACATCAGCCTGTTATTTGGTCTACTGTTTCTGCCCATTCTTTCTGTATTTGATCCTGCCCCTTAAGGACTGCCCGTCCTGAAGCCTGCTTTCCCTTGGGAAGGTCCATGGAGGCACATCATGGAGTTCCTCTCCATGAAGAGGAGACTGCCGTGGCAATGGTCACCCTAAACAGCTCACATGTAATGTGAAGAGAGGATATTTATGCTACACTTGCCGTTGCCAGCATTTCTTAGACTGTATACAGCAATAGCTTCAAAAACTGTGATTCCTGTGGGTGTAATAAGCAGAACCATGTCATCTCCGTTTTCAGTGAAAAGTTTGGTAAGAAGGTGGCAGCTAAGACTGATGGAGCTCTGCAAGCAGCAAAACTGGCCATTCGTTGGGCTTGAAATTATAATACCAATACTTATTTCAGTAGCCTTTGCTTTTCCTAAACTGTAATGCCACCTAGCTCATGACAATCTTTTAACAGGGCTGAGATTAGAAATCGTGAGATTTGATTCGTTTTGATAAGGTGTCAGATTTTTATTACAGAAGTGCTGCAGCTCGGTTTATTTTTTTCCTCAGAAAACTAGGTCAGGTTGGCACAGTGCAGTTGGGGGAGAAAAGGAAAAGGCTGTGCTGCTGCAGCAGACACTTTATTACCACTTGGGGGTTTTATGTTTGGTGTTGGGGGAAGGAGGTCTTTTTTTTAATGAAAATCCTTTCTAATTTTAGCTTACTGCTAACATTGCTGCTGCTGCTCATCTTTTTCTTATTGCTCATTTTATTTCTTAGAGCAGTTCTAAAGTAGGTCACAGGCTTTTAAAGAACCCAGCTAGAAAAAGTTGTACTGCGTAGTCAGTTGTAGTTATTTTTTTAAAAAAAGGATTTTAATTCGTGTGATGTACCCGGTCTCACAAGACACAGTACTCTTCATCCACCTTTCTGTCCCTGAAATAAAATGTCAGGGCGGGGGAAATCCAGTCTCTGCAGTTGATGCATCTGTAAAGACAACAAATGGCTTATTTTTTATTAAGATCCTCAAGACTGCAGTTAGCATCAGCTTTGCCTATTGAAGCTCTGTTACCTTTTGTCAGTGGCAAGGCTGTTTCCTTTCACAGCCTGTGAGCACTCCGCTCCCCGCTGTACCGCAGGCGTCATGTCCTACTGCCGTTGTTTTCCCCGGGAAAGCTTTCAGTCCCGGCGGCAAGCTTGTTCCGTTTCGGGTATTCGTGTTCCTGCCCCGTGGTGTCGGTATGTTGCTGCGGTGCTGCTGTTTCCTTCTGCACTTCTGCTCAGCTCTGCAAGCGTCTTGACTTCAGTGCGTCGTGTGGAGGGGAGCCGGGAGCCCGACGTGCGGGTGCCTTGTGGCAGAGATCGCTCACAAGTGCTGCTCTGATTTGCACACTGGGGATGAGCTCAGTGGTAGAAGTCTCAGATCAGGACTTCAGTACCTGTCTTCATTTGTAACTTCTGTTTCCCTTCTATTTAAGCACTTTTAAAAGTATTTTCCATGATTCGGGGATTGTAGGTGAGGATGGAGGCAGGGAAGGGGACTGGAAAAGCCAGGCGGAAAGGGTGGTGGGGAAGACTTTGTATTCCTTGCCAAAGATCAGCTGTGACCTCAGTGATCAATTCTCATCCTGACCAGTTCAGCCCCAAATATTTAATGTTTCGTTTTCTCTTTCGAAAACATTTAATACTTACCTGGGTTGTAGGTTGATAGAAGGAAAACGCGTTAATATTTCCATGCAAGTACAGCATATTATTCTCTACGTTCCCACTATTTTAGTTGAAACTGTAACTCAACATAAATGTCCTTTTGCTACCAAATTTCTTCTCTCAAAATGAGATCGCTCTAACTCAGATTCACATCTTTTTTTTCCTAGAATAAAAGTTAGCTATAAAATTGCTTCTCCAAATGAAATTTTAAACTTTGTATCAAAAATAATAGTTGTGTTTTTACTGTAAAGCTTTCTGTGGACAATTTAAGATCCGTTTTTAGACCAATATCTTTCAGTCAAATTACACTTTTTTGAGTCCTACTTTACTAAAACAAACCGACATTTTTCATGAAGGGGGGGATTATTCACAAATATTTTCTATTAAAACACATAAAAAATTAAAAAATAAAAGTGTTAGAGCATTTTACATCAAACAGTGCAAAACTCATTTTTCTTCCAAAAATACCCTGATGCAATAACTTTTTTTAAATTTATATTAGTTTCGGAAGCTTATAAATGCTCAAGTTTCAGAGCATGAATTTAATCCTCTAAAAGGGATTAGGAAACGCTCTTCATGAACAGGTTGTTGCCTAGCCATCCTTTGTAGGGTCTCTTGTATCTTCCTTAGGATGATTTTGCCTGCT
>NW_010546924.1:36622-59013 GCF_000687285.1 Phaethon lepturus
AAAAACTATATGTACTGTTACAGCTATTTTTCTTCGCACAGTCTTTAGAGTCATCACAAAATAATTTTGGGATCTGCTTTCCCTGCTGAGTTCTGGTAAGAAATATATTTAGTGTAAGTGTCAGTGCCCCAAACACTCCTTTATTCCTCGTTGTTCTGTACAGGACAGTGGCTGAGCGGCAGAGCGGACTACTGTCTACATTTCCTTCTGAGCCAAGTCATCAAAATAAACCAAATTATTGAAGGCATCCAGGCCTTTACATCTCTTCTGTATCCTGGTCTGTAACAATTAAAACCAGCTTAAAATGTAAAATTATCAGTGAGGAAAATGAATTTTGACTTGCAGCAGCCTGCAACAACAAAAATAACAGAATCTTCTTTACTGTGGTAAACCAGATACCGCAGGCAAGCCACTAACTCTTTTCTATCAAAAAAGGCCCAGCTTTTGGGCAGTACTCAGGCTGGTTGACAAAGGACATGTTGATCATGTTTCACACTCAGTGACAACACAGAAAATAATATGTGTCTCTCTTAATCTCACACATGGCTGGGACTTGAGAATGTTGGAAGTGATTTTTCCCTGTGGAAATGCTGAATCTACTCAAACTGTTCTTTCCTTTGACAGAAATTATCTAGAATCACTAGTTTCCTTTGCTCTTTCCTCTGCAACTGATGTCATGCAATTTCACTGGATGTGTATCAATTGAGAAGGATTGAGAGACTGTGTTTTCCAGATTAGAAATATCAGAAAACATTGAAATTAATTGTAATGAAGAACCTAATTACTTATATATTTTTTTAAATCCCACTTTTTTATTATCTTTTAAAATATCTTTCAAAATCTGTTCTCCAAGGATATAGGCAGCAAAGCTTTAAAGCGTGCATTCAGCTTCAAGCATGTAAGTATTACAGCTGAAAGCAATAACATTTCTTAAGTGTTTAGACTACATTCATGTCTAGCTTAGATGGGGAGTCACAATAAGTCACTTACAGGAGATTGGTTTTGTTGTTTTTGTTGTTATGGGGATGACCCCACTCCTGCTCAAATGCCCATAAGGGAATACTGAGGTTTTGTGTATTCTTTCACTCTCCCTCTTTTGTCATTCAGCAGTGATAAAACTTTCTGTGGTCCATCACAGAACCACAGAATAGTTGAGGTGGCATGGGACTTATGGAGATCATCTACTCCAACCCCCTGCTTAAGCAGGATCACCTAAAGCAGATTGCCTAGGGCTTTGTGCAGTCAGGTTTTGAATATCTCTAAGGATGGAGACTACACAGCTGGGCAACCTGTGCCAGTGTTCAACCACTCACAATGAAAGGTTTTGTTCTTCTGTTCGAATCAAATCCCTTGTACTTCAGTTTGTGCCCATTGCATTTTCTCCTGTCAGTGGGCACCACTGAGAAGTGTATGGCTCCCTCTTCTTCGTTCCCTCCCTTCAGACATTTGTACACATCGATTACAACCTCTCCTCCAGCGTGAACAGTCCCAGCTCTCTCAGCCTTTCCTCATAGGAGAGATGCTCCAGTCCCTTAGTCACCTTCGTGACCCTATACCGGACTCTTTCCAGTAGGTCTGTCTTGTATTGGGGGGCCCAGAACTGGACCCAGCACTCCAGATGTGTCTCACCAGTGCTGAGTAGGATCACCTCCCTCATCCTGCTGGCAATGCTACTCCTAATTCCCTGCAGGCTACTGTTGGCTGCCTTAACTGCAAGGGCACATTGTTGGCTCACGTTCAACTAGATGTCCACCAGGACCCCCAGGTCCTTCTCTGCAAAGCTGCTTTCCATCTGCTTGGGCCCCAGCATGTGCTGGCACCTGCAGACCTGTCCTCCCCGGACACAGGACTTTGCAAACTTCCCTCGTTGAACTTCATGAGACTCCTCTCACCACGCTTCTCCTGGTGACATCACTCAATGACAGCACACCCATCTGGTGTATCAGCCACTCCCCCAAGTCTTGTGTCATCTGCCAATTTGCTGTGGGTGCACCCAGTCCCATCGTCAGGTCATTAATGACGATGCTGAACAGTATTGATCCCAGTGTCAACCCCTGGGGTACACCACTGGTGTCATTACTTTAAATTGTCTCCTTTAACATTGTACCTAGGGTTCACTAGTGGTTTCTCATCTACTTCTTAGGCTCATGGCTGCTTTGCTTTTGGAACTCGGGCAGCTGAAGCTAATATATTTAAAACTGTCTAAATGCCTTCTAACTATGTAACTCACCAGCTAATTCGGGTATACTTTTTCACATGGCCCATTTGTAACAGATGCAATCCTCTAACCTGTTTTGTGGTTGAATGTATAGAGTATGACAGAATACTGCCAAGATTTTACAGGAAAAAGTACACCAATACACAGTTGAAATATTTCATGGCTTCATTTGATTCTATAAATTTGACAGTAATCAGAAAGGGATGAGCTCCATGGTGAAGACAGGAGAAAATTTCGACTGTACCAGACCACATGTGAAAACCTGTAAAAACTGTGAGTAAGAATGATTTCAGAAGAATAAAAGAAATTATCTAAGCCATAGCATTAACCCTACTTTTTTCATATACTGCTGCTGGTGAAGGTATTGACAGCACCCAGGAATCTGAGCAGATGAAGAGGTTTTGTGTTCCTGGGTAATAGCTTGGGAGAGACTTGAATCAATACCAAACATTCCCCTGGCAGCTTGTCTCTGCTTAAACACCGAGCTGCGTCACTGACCGGCACTACTGCTGAGCAGCCGAACTTCTTGTGTTCAGAAAAACAGGGCTGGTTATTCTGGACTGAAATCGCTAGGCACCAGTGCAGTACTCGCATTAAATGATGTGTTGCACTCTCTGACTCCCACGTCCTGATCAGTTTATAAAAAAAAAAAAAAAAATCCAGTAAATAATCTAGGTTTAATTCTGTAGCCAGTTAGCAACTTTTCTGTCTACCTCTTCCAAAATCCAGCTTTCAGCTACTACATTTGACATGCGTATTTCTGACTTCTAATTTCTCTGTACAGTGGGTTTACTGTGATGGTAATTCTTGAGCTTTGCTGGCAAGGCTCACAATAGAGGAAGAATATCCATTGGGAGAGGTGCATACAAAACCATTAATTTGAATTTTGCCAACTAAATCGCTCAGGCTGCCCTCAGTAGCAAGTACAAGTTGTACTGAACAAGCTGGATGCTGCTGGTGAAAGTTCTGTGGCTGAATTAAAGGACATACCTAGCCTGCCAATGGGGCTAGGCTATTCCAACCCACTCTGTAGCTAGTAAAGAGATTTTGAGGGACATAGGCTACTCAGGTGTCTTCTGCAACAGCATTCCTGAATGTCTGCACCACTGTGAACACTTAGTTGAGGTGCTTTCACTGCTCTAATCTGTCCTAGTTTGAAGTTTAAGTAAGTAGCAAATTATGCTGTACTGGGATAAAGGAAGAATTTAGATGACTACACCAATGTTTGCGTGGTTTGAGTTTCCGTGGTGTAAACAAAGCAGACAGCAATACCAATTAAGGTGAAACAGCGTTCCTGGGATGCTCAATCCCCTAGTTAAGCCAAAGCTCTTGCCCTTGTTGCTCGTTGTCATGGGATGTGTAAACATGGTACAATGCAGTGTGGTGCAGTTACCCGATCAGCCTCTAAATGAGCTGCTTTGCCTAGACGGTCCACCAAAACCGTGTTACTCGTTGACCTTGAAGCAGTATAGTTGTATCCTTACAGCATAGTCCTGGTTGGCACCCACCCTGGCTGCTTAAAGCAGAAGTTCATCAGCCAGAGCTCTGCACCCACTCAGATGCTCCCAGGACCTAACTTTGTATTACTGTGCTGTGCCACAGAGATAAAACCGCTTGTTCAAAGTTAACACTTGTGTGTCTACTTTCTTGCAGGTACTTGTGTTGCCTTTATCTGTAATATATGCCCTCAGTTCCTATTGCTTCTCTAGCCATTTCTAGAAGAGCAAAAATTCTAGTATCCTTAAACACTCAAGCATAACTTAAAGGTATCACTAGAAAAACTGCAGTTACTCTAGGGGAGGGAAGAGGCAAAGCAAGGGTATTGCCAGTGTTTTGGAAATACAGCATACCTTTAACTGTCTTGTGAGTTCATTTTTCTCGAGGGGTCAGGACTTTTATTAGGTCTAGTCAAAATAACAAAATAACATATTTCTTGTGGTTAGCAGGCATCCAGAGAAATCAAGAAGCTGTGGTCCCTGAAATGAGGAAAAATTTTCTTGTAGAACCTTGTTAGAAACTTTTATTTTTAAAATAATGATATTGTTAGAAATTTTTCATTATAATTATATCGTTAGCTTTACAATACACTTGTAACTTTGAGTCACTAATGTAAATTTGCAAATGTATGTGATTAAATGTTCAGCATCTCTCTCAAAAAAAACCCCAACAAAATAGGGAAACTGAAAATAAACAGGTGTCTGGGACGGCTTGCAGGGGTATCCCCCTCATAACAGATCAATTTCTTTCTCTTATCCTTCAGTGTTGTTGCAATGGTTTATTTTGCCATAATTTTTCTTACTTTACACCTCCCAAATAGAGAGTCTTGTTCCATTCATTATATGTTCTTAAGGAAAAAAGGTGATGCAGTTCAATGGCAGGCTTATTTAGACTGGGAAATTAAAATTGACATAAAGCAAAAGGTACAATAATTTTACACATATGTATATACCTACATGCATATGTCTATTCATTCCTATCTAAGCAGAATTAATGTTATGGGCTTTTTATATTTATATAAGCTAAGGGAGATTAACATACATTTATAGAAAATATCAAGATAAATAGTTGAGACATATCAACATTGTGGCTGTGCTTCTTAGCTCCAGTGAGAAAACAAGCATTCTTTTCCTGATGGTTCCACATTTATCAGGTTTCACAACTTCACAACCATTTTCTCATGGCTTTCTTCACTGGAAGTCTTTTAGTGCTTTAGGTCTTATAGGAAACCATTTGACTCTACAGGAAGTCCCTCTCCTAATTTCTTGTACCTAAATTGTATCTTTATAGAATCATAGAATCATAGTATCTTTGGGTTGGAAGGGACCTTTTAAGGTCATCTAGTCCAACCTCCCTGCAATGAGCAGGGACATCTTCAACTAGACCAGGTCGCTCAGAGACCCGTCCAACCTGACTTCGAATGTTGCCAGGGATGGGGCAGCTACCACCTCTCTGGGCAACCTGTGCCAGTCTTTCACCACCCTCATTGTGAAAAATTTCTTCCTTACATCTAGTCTAAATCTACCCTCTTTTAGTTTAAAACCATTCCCCTTGTCCTATCACTACAGGCCCTGCTGAAAAATCTGTCCCCATCTTTCTTATAGGCCCCTTTGAAGTGCTGGAAGGCTGCTATAAGGTCTCCCCGCAGGAGAGAGAACTTGTTCTCCAGGCTGAACAACCCCAACTCTCCCAGCCTGTCCTCATAGGAGAGGTGTTCCACCCCTCGGATCATTTTTGTGGCCCTCATCTGGACCCTCTCCAACAGGTCCATGTCTTTCCTGTGCTGAGGGCTCCAGAGCTGGATGCAGGACTCCAGGTGGGGTCTCACCAGAGTGGAGCAGAGGGGCAGAATCACCTCCCTCGCCCTCCTGGCCACGATTCTTTGGATACAGCCCAGGATATGGGGGCTGCCAGTGCACGTTGCGAGCTCATGTGCAGCTTTTCATCCACAGGACCCCCAAGTCTTTCTCAGCAGGGCTGCTCTTGATCCCTTCATCCCCCAGTCTGGACTGATACCGGGGGTTGCCCTGACCCAGGTGCAGGACCCTGCACTTGGCCTTGTTGAACCTCATGAGGTTCACGCGGGCCCTGGAACAGTGGCAACAGAACAGCCTATGTGCTGGAACAGTGGGCAGACTAGCCAGCTCTGGGTTTTGTTTTCTTCTGCTTTATAATTCATACCATGAGACTGCTGCATTCTCGAATCTGACCCCAGAGACTCCAGTTGCAATATCCTCGCATCTTTGGCAACATCTCTGTGCTCCCCCTTGGAATTTTCTAACACTACAAATGGTATCACGTATCCGTGCCTACTAGGTACATAAAAATGAACAGTATTTAGCTTTGTTCCAACTTAGATAACAAAATCCTCTTTTCCCAAGGAATGAAGACATCTAGGACACGAGTTAGCAGCTAGAATGCTGGAGTCAGCGTTTCATTCCATGAGAGTGAATAGCATCAGACCTCCAGAGATTTCTTAACTGACCTTCAAAACACAAAGTCTAGCTTCCAGCAATCTTAAAGTAAACATATTTCTCTAGAGATTAGGATCAAAGCACAAGAAAAACATTCTACTTAACTACGTGGTGCTCATACCATTACTTATTTATTGGAGCAAGGGTAAGTGGTGCTGGGGGAGATGAGATTCACTTTTTTTGTTGCATTGTCTAACTGTAAAAGCAGTTCACAAAGTTTACCAAGACCTTTGCCAAGAGATTTGCAAAAATCGTCATTCTTTTTCATACCATTGCTGGTTTATTCCCAAATATGGTTTTATGTCATCATGGTCAAACCCTGAAGACTTTTTCTGAAACAAAGCCTTGAGTGACTTGAGCGCTTTAACAAAGGAGCAGCTCAAGGACAACCACAGGCTTTGACTCTGGTCTTGGGTGTACTTTTTTAATGTACTCAAGCAACCACTGTCATCTGTAAAACAGGAGTAATGGCACTTTGTTCCTGTATCCGTATAGGTTTTTAGAAGGATAATTACGTTACAAATTCTGGAGTTCTGGAGTATTACAATAGCAGGTCTTGTATGTGTATATAACCCAGGCTTCCTGGAACAGATTATGTTCCTGGGAAGAAAAAAAAAAAAAAAAAAAAAAACAAGAAAACCACTTTTTGAAGAAAATTTTGGGGTATATAGAGTTTTCAGTAACTTAAAAACTTATCACCATTCCTTAGAATGAAAAAAGAACGTATCTGCAGGTATCTGAAGCTATTTGTTGGTGAGCTTTGTACAACAAAAAGCATAATCAGTAACAGATAAGCTCCTCATGCATTCCCTGTTAGGGTTTTCCTGTCACCACTTTTAGGCTGAGACAAATCTATGTTAGGAAGCTGGGGCACTGATTCAGCAGGGAGGAAATCAGAAAGGTAGTCTGCTCAGGGTTATCCGCAGAAGCAGTTCATAACTCTTAACTCCCACAGGAAAAGGAATGAAAATTCCCCTGAAACCCAGTTTCAAGCCTGTCCTATGACCTTGCATATGGATCCCAGTTAACCATAAACATTCCTTGATCATCTCCCTAGCCACCAATTTATACTGCTTCCCCAATATAGAAAATGAGCAAACCTTAACCTTGATTTTGGTGATGACCGTGTAGTGATTGTGCACTGAATTACTGTGCTGTGTCTGGTTTTATATGTCATATTGTGTACATGTACAAGCTGATGGTTGTCATTTTCTCATATACATGGGTTAATTTGTTTCACATTCAAATCTCTGTTTGATCTTAAGGAAATGGAAGTCCAGATTCAAGCCCTATTATACCTTTATTCCAAGGATATCACATAAAACACATCTGTAACATTTTTAAGCAAGCATGTTTCCCACTGATCTGAGTTACAGATTATTTGACTTCCTTACTACACTCTCTCTAGGCTGGCAGGGTAAGGTATAGGGCAGTCAGAAATACAGTAAATCAATACAACTCAAAAGATTTTAAATTTACAGGAGCAAGTTTTCCCTAGCTTGTGCCAAATGATCAAGTCAATGCTTTTGGTCTGAGATAAGCATTATAGCCTCTCTCCCTGCCTCCTTTTCACTATTATCCCCCCAGGAACAGATTAATAAATGCCTGACCTTATGCATTGGTGCCACTGGAGACCTGCAGTAATTGTTCTTTCTCGTAGTTCAAACAATCATCTTGGATTATATCTCATGAAGCAGAAACACAGAAAAAGATGAAACGCCTTTTAAAAACTGAACCGTGGGTGTAAGACATGCAGTGAGTGTATGAAAACAAGTATGAGGGAGTAATTCTAAATGGACTATATGTAAGCTCTGTTATGGAAAGTACTTCCTCTAATCTTGTTCTTCATGTGCTTCCCTTCCTTACTCTCAGGCTTTGCATCTGGTTAAGATAAACTAATTTGCACTGTTATTCAAAGTGCAAAGATTTCAGCTGCCAAAAGTTACTGATATGTAAATATTTTAGGAGACCTTCCCTGATTGTTCCCAAATCCTCTAAAACGTATGATTGCTGCCTCTGACTGCCGCGACACTCAACGAGTTTAATGAAGAATGCAATCCAATGAGTCCAGCAGATGTTTCTGAGTTTGCTTCACTGGGAACTTTCTGGATTCTTCTTCCTTCATTCTCAGGAATCAAGACCCAATTTTAGCAAAGTGCTGATGGTCCAACCAGCAACAAGAAGACTGAAATAAGTCTTCATCTCCACAATCCTTAAAACGTTCATCGTTGCAGATTATAGGCAGCTGAGGTTTGGATGCTTATCCAAGCTTCTTTAGCCTGGAAAACTGAAGGATGGGAAACTTGTACGATTGGCTCTCAATAGATTTGTGGTATTTCCTGCACTTGTCTGGCACAGAAATATAATCTATCTCACAGTATTCTGGCACTGCCAACGTGGAACCTGGCAATACAGAAATATGTAAGAAAAGACAATCTTTTCCAATAACAACAAGGGGAACTTACTTTGAGTTATGATTTTGTTTGAGTTATGATTTAGTTTATTTCTCTTTATATTTTGCTCTTTTGCTATCCAGGGGTATTTGTGTCATCTTACATTGCTACCACATGCTAACAGCACAGCTGGGATTATGCAAAACCAGCCATATAGCTTGGAGTCCCTTGCCTTTTTTCTGTTCAGTCAGGGAGAGGCGGGAGTATTTTGTAAAGGAAGGAATGAGCAGAAACAGAGGAATGGCAAGAGAAAGCCAGGAACACACTACCACATGCTTGCCGCTTCTCTTTGGCCTTTTAACTACGCAGTTGGTTTAATTTTTGAACTGTATCTTCTATCTCCCTTCCCTGATTTCCGGATAAACCATGCCTCACTGTCCAGTAAATAATGCTCATAATGTCAGTAGCTGTACATAGAGAATGTGAAGATGGCTTCGTTTTCAAGTACCTGACCTATCAGTGTAAGTACCATTAGATTAAACTGAAGCAGCCTTCTTTCTGCTCATTATATAAGTAACACAACACACAGTATATTTTGTTAAATACTACCATTTTATTGCGGAACAGCCCAGCATTAGAAAACCAGGGCTCTGCAAATGACCAAGAAACGCCTGTCCTAACTTTCACAGGTGAAGCAACATTGTTTATTATCTGGGCAAGCAAATGGTCATCCACTGAATTACACGATTTTTCCGTCTTTCCAGGTCACATGGAGAACCCCGCCAGAATGACCAGCAATGATACAGACTGCCATTACTGCCTGCAGTCTCTTCGTGGAAGGAAGTATGCATTAAGAGAAGAAAACGCTTATTGTGTTACGTGTTATAACAGCCTGTTTGCCAACCCCTGTGAAGAGTGCAAGCAACCTATTGAGTGCAATTCCAAGGTAAAGATTTAGCTTTCACTTCTCGTTCTTTGCTAAATTACACACAAATCCCATTTCTTTAGTGGCAGATTCTGTGTCTGACCCTCTGCATATCTCTGTGCTGATGAAGAAACCTAAGCATAGTTGTTATACATCCACACACAGCAGAGAGAAACAGTGCTATTTTCCCAGAATAAGAAAGGTCTGGGGCCGAAGATTAGGAAATCTGCACATACGTATACCTCAAACATAGGTCAATGCTATGGCGTATGTGTGGACCGCAACTGGACTCCATGCTTCACCTGCAGTCACTCACTAGCTGCAGAGACTGCACAGTGCGTGAGTGGCTGTAGGGTGCTGGTGTAATTCAGTAAATCAGGTTGAATGAAATTTAGGAATTTCTGAGAGATGTCTATTGAAAAAAGTATTTTGAGTATGGGATAAATTACTTTTAGTGTAGGTGAAAGCTTGACATGCAGATGTCAGGCTGAAAAGAAACTATGCTTATAATTCATATATGATTGCCCCAGTCTTTTGGAAATGAAGTATATTTTAATTTTAACTTCATTCCATGCTTATCTTGCTCATCTTATAGATGGCATGTTAGCCACAATGTTTCTGGGCTTGGCTTTCTTTTCACCTCTCTCCTTTTTTAGAATATTAATTAATAACGCAAGGTCCTCTTTGGTCTTTGACAGGATTTCCAGTACCCCATCCTTCAATTTACAGCCTGTACTTTGACTTTTAAGTTCAGATTAAACCAGTCCAAATGCCTTTGTTTTGCCAAGTTCGGTATGTAGTGCTCACCTTCTCTCATGATCGCTTTACCTATGTTCTTTTGAAATAAAAGGTCAGGACGTTATTAAAATAAGCCTCTCAGGAGGCCTCCCTGGCCAAAGTACTTCACGGTTTTCAAAGCACATTGTCTGAGTACAGCTCAGTACTGTAAAGGAATCATCCAAGGAAATTGCTGACTTGGATGAAGACTCTTCTCAAACTCTCATCAGCATTTTTCAACAGCAAACTTGTACATGTAGCTCCAGTCAGGGTCACCTGGAGAACATGTGCTCCGAGTTCACTAATTTCACTTCTAAAGTTGAAAATTAAGTAAGCAGCAGAACTACCAATGTCAAAGGTCGTTAACAAAAAATCATGTTTTTGAGCAGAAGGGAAAACTGGGAGAAAAAAGCAGGAGTAACAAGAAAGGAGTGCAACAGGCCAGAGACAGCTAGAAAAGCGGCCCACAGGGATCTACAGCTGGTTGTCCCACCTCTGGCAAGGTGCTAGATCTTGGCTCTCTTCCTCTCCTTACCCAGTCTTTGCCTCAGGCTGCTCTGGGGCAACAGCCTATTTTCTAAAAGGTTCAGAGTGTTAATTAACATAAATGAAACTGGTAATCTCTCAGTACCTCCTGAAATGAAGTATGGTATGTATTTCATTCTTAGCACTTTAAAGAGTGAGGATCTGACAAAGGAGAAAAATGAGACTGGATTTCTTCCCTTTTGTGCTTCTTTCTTATAAAGGAGACCTGGAAGGGTCAGGTTTATTTGGGGGTGGGGTGGGGTGGTAAATTTTTCCCTTGTTTTTTTAACCTTGGAAAAATAAAATCTGGTCTTTACTCTTTTTTTTTAATTCTTAGTGGAGGTCTCATACATATTCTGTTAGCTTTTTGGTCCCCTAAGCCTGCTGAGTTTTAAACAAACATTCTTCTGCCAAGTTTTAAGGAGGAGTTATAGTAGATATAAACAAAAACAGTGATTTTTAAATAATCTTCCTAAGAATAATTTTATTCTTAGTAAGATTTTAATTGCTTGTTTTCTGCAATAATCTGATCTTTCTTTAGTGTTATGTAGTGCCAGCTGGAAGAAAAAGTAGTACCGTTAAAAAATACATAAAGTTCATTTCAAAGTCTGTAGAGAATGCACTTCTTGTCAGGTGGCCTGTGCACATTAATAATGTTTATCACTTGTTTCCCCTTGAAGGCCAACTATAAAATATAAAATGGTTCTTCCAATAAAAACACATCTCTGAGGAAGGACTATTGCCTGTGCCAAAGCAGCTCCTAATGGCCTCTGCAAGAGACCTACAAAATGTCCTGACACAGTGACTTTGAGTAGTTGTATCGCCTCTGAGCACACCTCCCACCGGATACACATGTCATCTCTTCAAGTCCCCATTGCAAAACCCTCCATTTTCCACTTTATTTCTGGGAGGAGCTGGGGGATAAAAACACCATAAAGAAATGTCTTCATTAACATGGACTTACTTTCTCCAAGGATCTGGCCTACAAAGGCCGGCACTGGCACGAGAGGTGCTTCAAGTGTGCCAAATGCAGTCGCTCGCTGGTGGAGAAACCGTTTGCTGTCAAGGACGAGCTCTTGCTGTGTACTGAATGCTACTCTGACGAGTATTCATCGAAGTGTTTCCACTGCCAGAAGACCATTATGCCTGGTAAGACCCTTCAGTGAGAAATGGAACCGTATTTTTAATTGTAACCAGATCCTTGAATGACTGAGCTACAAGGTCCTTGACTTTCAGAACAGCTTTCAGGTGACTAGTTCTCCTTTGTGTGTAGTACCCTCCCAGCGGTGAAGAGAGGGCAGGCAGGTATCTCTGGTCTAGCACTGACAGGGCTTATGAATCCTGATAAAGAATATTAAAGTTCAAGATAGGGTAAATAGTGTTCATGTTGAGTTCTTGATTCTGTTGCAGTTTTTAGGAAGCACATCCCGCTGTGAGTGTAGGTAGGCAAACAGAGCTATCGTTAGCAGGAGTGCCAGATTAGACAAGACATCTCCATTTTTGCCTGTCACGTTGACCAGACCTTGAGCTCGTGTTCTGTATAGCATTTCTTTCACTCAGAAATATTTTTTGTTTAAATTGCCAAAACATGACATTCTGTGTTCAAATCACTATCAGCATTTTTACTAAAAAGAATACAAGTACATTTGTGTTTACAATAGGTTTACTGCCTGCCATTAGCAGCCTTGAAAATTCTGCACTTTCCACTAGACTGCTTCTCAGCTTTCGATCATGTCTGTTCAGGGCATTCTCTAAGCCTTTCATTGCTACCACACCAGTCAAGCTCATAGAGAAGAGAGACTGCCTAAAAGCTGCCTCTTCAGAGGTATCTGAGAGAAGACACAGCACCATGTGTGGCAAAATGAAGCAGCTTGCTTAGGAAAGTGGGTCCCTAACTTTTGGAACAGTGAACTACGCTCACTCCTTGAACTTTTTTTATGGATCACATGTATAACTCTCAATACCAGCTTCAAACTATCTGCCATGGCCTCATGACTAACTAGTTTGGGAACCTTTGACCGAGTACGTCAGTAAATTTGGCAGTGACATAGGAATTTTATTTTTTTAGTAGATATTAATGCCAAACAATAAAGTCTGGGCTGTGCAGAATTATTGTCTTAGTATAAATACTAGGTTACTGATGTTATGATTCAACCTGTAGCATTGATGCAACTATGCACTTTTACAGTTTATTTCCTTTTTGTTACAGGTAAAAGCTGTATTAGTAGAAACAATATTGTAGCAATATAGTTGTGTTCAGTCTGAGGATGACATGCTGTTGAAATTTGATATAGTTTTAAAAATGTCGTCTAATAGGCACGCCTTAATAGCTGTGATGACAACAGCACCAGAATATAGTAGAGTTTGCATTATTACCCTCTGGTGTACATCCACATTGCTGATTTTGCCCCAGAGTCTAGGAAACTAAATCTTTGCAGCAAGTGCCAAGGGTAGGAGTAGCAGTGCAAGTACAGAACTGAAGTGGCATGGGGATGCCAACCAGTTTCTAAATCATTAATTTCTTCGTCACCAGCTTGCTAGCTCTGTGTTGAAAAGACCCAGTAGGCAAAGACAGTGAAGTCAGCCTTCTGGTCACTGGGGGGAAGCTGCAAACCTTTTATATTAAAATAGAACCAGTAGTTTCTCTCTCCAGTAGCCCCACAGTCCAGGGAACAGGTATTGTGGGATTAATCAGTTATATCAGCAATTTTCTTCATATGGAAAGGACGGTAAAGCACTTGGCACCTCTCTTTGCAGTCTGATGCTACCAGCAGGAGAGGAAGTTATGGTGGAGATTGGCTGGAAAAATCATTCTCAGATATATGTGCATATCTTAGACTTACACATCTACATTAGGGTCTACAGGGCACATGTACATAGAGCTGGGAGCTCGGAAACTCCTCTGGCAGACATTTAACTGAGTGATTTTCTTTTGGGATAACATCCATCCTTGCACTGCATCAAAAGCATCTAGTTAAACATGATAAAAAGAACTGTTGATCTAGGATGGAAATTATGAGCTATAAGAAGAGGCAGTGTAGTGTGCTTCATCACAGAAAAGACACTTACTATTAAAAAAATTGCCAGCTTAATATGAATAAGATAAATAATGCATTTATAAGTGAAGGAACCTTAATTTAAGGAAGACAAAATAAATAACATTAATAGATGTACCAAGCATCCAACAAATTAATCTTTAATTTATGGAAGTGCTGTGTACCTGAACGTCATCACTGAGTTGGCTGGCATGAGAGAATCTCTGAGCACCTGAAGCATATCACAGAGAAGTAATCCGAAAAGATTCATGTAAGGACAGACTCTAAAAATCACAGCTCAGGCAACTTAGCACACCTTTTGCCCGGTGATTATATGGTGCTGAATGTGTTCTTGAAATTTCAAGTACATACTTAGAAAATCCATTAAATTGAGGAGAAGTCCTTTCTTGGGTAATACAATACCAAGATAGAAGATTAAAAACAAAAGTCTTCCCAACATTTAAAACTTATGTTACAAGGTTTTATCTGGAAGGATTGTTTACTTTAGTTTTTTGCAGGTTCCCGTAAAATGGAATTTAAGGGAAGTTCCTGGCATGAATCCTGTTTCGTTTGCCAGTATTGCCGGCAGCCCTTGGGAACAAAACCACTGATCACCAAAGACAATGAGAATTACTGCGTGCCCTGTTTTGAGAAGCAATTTGCTCAGCATTGCTACGCTTGCAAAAAGGTAATTAAATGTACAGTGGAAAAATTGCCCTAATGGGGCAATACTGCTTGTGGGGAAAGGGGCTGGATTATATAAAATGCCTAAGAGAGTAAGAGCACTGGTATTGATACTGGACACTGAAGGCTAAATGCGACAGTGTCTGCTGTCCCCTTCTAGTTAACATTAATATAAGCTGTAATATATTTGAAATACATGTATTGACCAAAACAAACACTTTGGGGTTTCTCTGTTTGCACTTTTTAACAAACGTTGATATTGCACTGAAAATTATGTAAAACCCTTCTTTCCTGGTGATATCTGATTTTGCCTTGACAAACATGCCTCCCCTTCTGACATTTTTCAGATATATTCATATGATAATAAGCCACCAGAGCTGAGCAAAGCATTCACAGTCTTGCCCGTTTGTCTCTTGAAATGCATCAGGCAATAACCAGATTAAGTAATATTCAGTTGTGATAATACTAGTCAAGAGTCCTACTGTTTCAATACATGATGCTTCCCCTGTGGGTACCAGAAAGCTTCATTACAAATTAGTTTTCCTTTTTTTCCCCAAATACAAATAAATCAGTTCATCTCTCCCTTGGTTCCTCATGTTTTAAAAGTGTCTCTGATTGATTGATGAAAATACTCAAAGTATCATACTGTTCGAGTGTGATACTTTTCTCTAGGGAAATGTTTTAAGCTGCTTTTTATGGCAGAATTTAACTTATTCTTTAGTACCTGTATCACTCTGGAAGCAAAAAATTTTTTTTTTCACTTTATCAAATAACTTATAATTTCTAAAGTTATTTAATGTTTATCTGTAAACCTCTACCTCTAACAAAAGCTTTTAATTTAAGAAGAATCTGCTGCCTGTTTTATTCTTTAGTAGTTAAAGTTTAGAAAGTACTTTTATATATTAGCATGCATCGACATCTAGTCTTTAATTTTCATTAAATGATCACATGGCAAATACAGTAATTCTGCTCTATGTTTATTAGAGGCATTGAGGTTAGCAGCACTTTACGTGAAATAATCAGGACTTCCTAAAAATTCTGCAAATGCAAAGAGTCCCCCTACATAATGGCTAAAAGAATTTTACTACTTAAACTTGCATCAATTCCCATAAATAAGAATTGAGCCCTAAGAGGTAAAATTGCCAAACTGAAGTCTTGAATCTTGTGCCAGAGATTTTGAGATTTTAATGGAAAAGCAAATGAGAGTTAGAATTAGCCCAATACTGGAGTGCTAAAGGCATCAGGAACTTTTTAAATTTTTTTATTGCCTGACATCACCCAATATTATTCACTGAAACTGTATTCCCCAATGCCACTATTTTTACTTACTTAAGTTTCTCCAACTTTTTCCTCCTCATGTTCCAACTATATTCAATCCTTCATTCATTCACTGTCGTGCATATGACTTGACAGTAGAAACACTACCTTACAGCTCATCTTTATCTCTTCTATGAAACTTCTGTGAAACCAGCTCTTTAACACACATATGGAAGCAATAGAGCAACTGGAAATTTTCCTCTTCAGAAATAACCAGTAGAGCGAGCTGTGAGTGATTTGCAGGGAATAAGAAGTTTGATTGCACTGATAAACACGATTTTTTTTCTTCTTTTGGCAGTGTAGATCTCCTTTCTGTCTCACTTCTGCTTCTTCACTGTCTCTTTCTTCCTACCTACAATTATGAAACAGCAAAATACCCAGTTCCACTTGGAGATTAGCCATAATCTCAGCATTGGTTCTCTCATTCACTGTCCATCACCTAGAATTGCTCTTCTGAGAGTATGCCTGATGCTAAGCCTTTATCTGCAGGTGTAACCAAAAAATTTCGTAACAAACTAACCTGTTTATTACAAGCCATTAGGTTTTCCTATGATAGAAAGCAGAGAATAACAAACCAGTGGCATGTTCAGCTCAACTGCAGTTAGTCAAGTTGATATTCCAGATGAAAAATGGTTGACATGACCACATTCTCTTCTCTTGTGCATATGGGAAGAGCAAAAACAAGTCAAGGACTTATGAAGGACTAGATAATCCT
Organism: Phaethon lepturus; assembly: GCF_000687285.1. Classification (NCBI taxonomy): domain Eukaryota; kingdom Metazoa; phylum Chordata; class Aves; order Phaethontiformes; family Phaethontidae; genus Phaethon; species Phaethon lepturus. The sequence goes on from NW_010546924.1 coordinate 53,183, forward strand.
TCAAGATTCACACCACTGTTTCATTGCTCTGTCCTTTTTGTCAATATATTAGGTAATAACTTCTGGGGGAGTGACCTACCATGACCAGCCTTGGCATAAAGAATGCTTTGTGTGTGCTGGGTGTAAAACTCAGCTGTCTGGACAAAGGTTTATTTCCAAAGATGAATATCCATACTGTGTAGACTGTTTCAGCAAATTGTATGCTAAGAAGTGTGCTGCTTGCAAGAAACCTATTACAGGTGAGTCTCATCTTCCTGTAGGGTCTAGACACCACCTGGCTTCTCTCAAATCAGACCTTTGCTTTAGAAAACTGCATTAAAAACAGTCTCATCATAATGAAAGACCGAGGGAATTAACTACTAGAGACACTCTCTCTCCATCACATGTAGCGTGTCTTGCTAGGACACACAGATCGCATGTGTTCCCTGACTGCTGAGGAGCTGTTTTATGTGCCAAAAGGAGTTCCTGCATTGTCCAATTTAGTGCTTCCTGCACTAAAATTCATCCCTAAGAATATGTGAAAAGACACTTTTTGGGTCTTCCCAGGACAGTGCGCACAAGTCTCTTGTGTCTGTAATTTCTTCATCTTTGTTTTTAAGTGCAAATGTGATCAAATTGGACACGAATTAACTGCCTGCTGCTTAAGCACAGCTGTCAAATTAAAAAGCCTGCCAAATGCAACAAAGCTCTGTTGCATGCATCCTTGTGTACTTAGATGATTTATAGTTAGACATATAGGTCACTAGTCTATGACAGCTGAAGTTTTCTGAGAGCATTTGCTGGTGTTCTGCATTGTAATTCTATTATGTGTGGACTCAGCTGTTGGAAGAGTACTGATTGTTGCAGGTGCATTCTGCCTATGTAAGTGGACACATAAAATGATGAATACCCAATCAAATGGGCACAATTTTACAAAACAAACAAGCAAACAAAGAAAACAAACAAACAAACAAACAAAAAAAAAAAAAACCAAAACCAGCAGTGTTTTATTTCAGGTACTTGTGTTAGGAACTCCATGATCTGGTGATTTCTGAAGGACTCCATCTTGAAGAAACTTAGGTGGAAATAATTACATTTCACTCAGTTTTGTATAGAAACTGTATGTATCAATACATTGCAAATAATTTTCATTAGAGTTTTTTAGGAAGATCAGCAAACCTGAATGGACATTCTGATAAATGCATTCTGTTCAGAGTTCATAATGGGGTATAAAAACAAGTAAGTGATTTGTGGCTTTGCTTAAAATATTTCTCACTGCATTTAATTTTAAATTTTTTTTTCAATTCAGTCAACAAAGGATATTTCAGACTATGGATTTTTGTTCATTTTTTGTTTGCTATATGAATGACAACCTGATCACACATGAGAAAACAATCTGTTGCATTTCCGAATCACGTCCAGAAATACTGGATTCACATCATCTTTCTCATAATCTCTTTCAGCTCTCGGAGGTGCCAAATTTATCTCATTTGAAGATCGCCAGTGGCATGGGGAATGCTTTAACTGCGCTAAATGCTCTGTCTCGCTGGTGGGCCAAGGATTCCTCACTCAGCGGGATGATGTCCTCTGTCATGAATGTGGCTCTGCTTCATAGTTCTGTGGAGAGCTGTACGGATGCATTATTTTCTCTCTGTAACCATGTCCTTCATTACTCTGCAGTAAGAAAATAATCTAAAAGGTATAGCAGTTATTTAGCCATTCAACTAACTTTCCAACAGCAGTTTAATTCTATCATAGTTCTCAATGGCTTGTAAAAAAAATTTAAACAGTCCCATATTGGCTAAGAAAGTAATGCAGAAAAGATTCTTATATATTTTAAATCTCACTACAGTATGTTTCTCCTTGTAACACACTGCACTCTGCTGTTAGAAGCTTACAAATTTTCATTTCATCTCTCACGAACCAAAAAGGATTGTGAAAAGTCTATATGGCGTGACTAATGATGAGGTATTAGTACTGCTTCACAGATGCAGACCTTGGTGTGGAAAGCTGGGCATGTGCCTTTTTCTGTGGGATCATTACACTGATGAGAACAACTGTAAATATCAACTTCCTCCATACTTTGGGGAAAAAAGCTGCTGACAAAGCAGGCAGAAAGTGGGAGGAGGGTGTACTTTTATACAGAGGGCCACTGAGTCAGAGAGACCCATTCCAGGGCCAGATATAGGGAAAAAGGTCTTTTTCTTTCTCCTTACTGAGATTGCTCCTCAGAAACATAGTCTTTAGTCATCAAAAAAACCTGGGTGACAGGTGCTTTTCCTAAAATTGGTTAACTGTACTTATTTTTTTCAGGCATAACTGCTTTAGAACATATATAAACCCATATTTTGAGCTATTGTAACAGGTAAGGATTGCCCAAGATTGGATAGTGCTGATGTACGCTTTCCCATAGCTAATATACCTTAAGACTCTGTCTCCATTGTCTTCACTAGACCTTCAAATACATGCATAAAATATATTTTTTTTAGTAGTAGAGACAAGAGCCAAGTCATACTTGTCCCTTTAACCTTCTACTTTCCTCCCATCAGATCCCATTTACCAGCAAGCAAAACGCTGTTAATGGCCTTACTATTTCCACCCTGCTAGGACTTTGATCCATGGTCTACCCCTTTTCTTGTAAATGCCTGCTTGTCTGCAGCAAGCTACAAGCTCTTCAGAACCAATACCCGATTCATTTTGGCATGTGCCACATGCATTTGTCAATATTATGTCAAGAATTGGTAACGTCATGGTAGGCATTGCAGTCCTCGCTTGTAGTACAAGGTATTCATTTCTAGGTAGCTGGCTTTGAGAAGGTTGTATCTGCTTGCTGAGCTTCAGCACTTAAGTGTCTGTTATTGACTATATTTTCAGTTACAAGCATTTCTCTTCTTACTTCTTCCATACTGTGTGTTACGATGGCTTGATTCCTGTTACAGTGTCTGTACCAGGCTGCTGTGAACGGTGCTGTGATATTAAGGATGGCGTATTCTGCACTGCTCACCGCTGGTTTAGTCCTCATCTTGCACATCTTTAAGTAATACATTCTCCTTTAGACTCTAACCTTAAGTGCATAGAGTTATTTGGCTGACTTGAGCGGGCTTTATTCATACTGAAGCCAACCATTACTTTAGGTAGAAAAATGAAAAAAAGATAAAAGAAAAAAAAGAATACGTGTGCATAGCTAAGCCAGAGCTGAATTGCGGTGGCATAAAATCAATATGGATAATGACCCACCAACAAGTACATAACAGTCTGGTTTCCAGTCCATAAAATACTGATCTCTTGCTCTACGTGGTGTTCATTTTTGTTTTTCAGTTTCTTCTTTCATAGCAGCTTTTATTGCAGTCTGGAGTTTGATTAGTTTATGTCTTTTCATTTTATCCCAGCTGCCTCCTTTTCTATTTTCACATTTCACATGGCTGATACAGGTTCTTGGTAAGACCTGGATTCCCATAAATAGAAATACGTTTCTTTGCCTTAAATATATATATATACACACACATATAGTGGTTCACAGTTATGTATTATGTTGTAAAAATGTGCACCAATTTATCAGAAATTAGACCATTAGTAAATGTTAATTGTCTTAAATTTTTAAATTAAAATGATGAATCACCAGATGCAGGCTTGTCTGTAGGGTGTACCTTTTGTTTGTGTTGTTATGTGAAATAACATTCAGCAAATTGCAAGAATGTGATTTCGGCCCTTTATTCAGTCTTGTCTGAACAACCTTCCAGTTTAATTACAAACTGACGCAAGAATTACCAGGCAGAGTCCTCAGACATGACAGAGTCACAGGTTAGACAAACTGATAATGATAATCCCAGTCTTCAAGCCTTAACATTTAGGAAAATGAAATCCTTCTCTGACTCATCAACTAATTATATTTTTAAAAATACCAACTGAATTATTTACTTCTCCTGCAGTATATACACTACAGTCAAATCTGAAACTGAGCATTTTGACTTCAGAGTAACAATAAGAAATGAACGTGACTGCTATAAATAGTTTGAATAAAAGTTATGCTCGATATCAGATTGATATTTCCTAGTCTCAATCACTAGCTATCGACGTATAAACATAAATACAGTAATACTCTGCATAATTTGGGTCAGCTATGCTCATGTAGATGAAAGCCAACTTGAACAGGTGCAGAGAAGGGCTGCAAGAAGGAGTAGTGTGTCTCTGCGGAGGACTGCAGATCATGGAGGGGATTAGGCAGCTGCTATAAGCCAAGAGACTACATTTGGTTCAAGAACAAAGGCAAGTAAACTCTTCAGGACTGGAAATTGGAAATCAAAAGGCTGCTGCTGCTGCTACTGAGCAGTGACACTCCAGGAGAGCCTCTTTCCAGAATCAAGAGGGGAACAGCTATGCGGTCTGTTTTAAAGTGATGCTTGATCAGTGTGTTAAATGATGTGTATAACATGATTGCCTGGGATAGCAAAGCACCGAGCAAAATGAACCAGATGGTCCGCTGTAGTCTTTGTTGCTAACATTTGATTTACCGCAGAATGATCAGGGTACAGACTGAAGTGTAATTCAATTTCCTTTAATAAACTTCAGAGGATGGAAGTTTGAGAGATTTATTTTTCAGTCAATCTTTCTTAACATCATGTGCCTTTCTTTAACATTGTACTGCTTTATTTTAAAATATATCTAGTCCTTCCCTGTGTGTTAGCTGCCCAGCTCTAAGGTAATCACATTGCTTTTGTTATGATCAAGCTCAATCTAAGGTGCAGCGATGTCTCTAATGCCTTGACCACACCTCCACTGTACCCATAGTCATCCCAGGGGACTGAGAGGGAGTCTGCCATTTGGGACTAATTTCTGAAGAGCAAAGTAGGTGCCCTATTACCTCCCTCGATGTTTAAGAATAAAGTTTAAGTAAGTTCTTCAACCAATGCCTAATTGCCAGAGAACTCCCAGAGGTAATATGCCTAAAATAAGGCGGCCAATACTGGAGTATTGGTACCAAGTGACCCTTCTCTACCCGTATTTCATTCACATTTTTCACTCTGAGTCAAGTTCATATAGTGAGAGCAAGACATCAGCCTTTTCCTGGACTACTACTTTTACAATCCAGGCATGTTTTCAGTAGATGTTGTAGCAGACAACATAGAGCAGCAGTAACTCAGAAACCCAGGATCACTTCCCAGCATTTCACAGGTGGAGGCACATGCTCCGGACTCATGACTTAGATCTAGGATGAAACCCAGACATCCTCCATTCTCTATCCTTCTTCCCTGGTTTTCTGGAAAGAAAATCTGTGAGACTAAGCTGGGGAAGAGCTAGGGCATCGTCTGGCCTTACCAGTAAAGTGGGTGACACATCACAGTGTAGTTTTTCTGTAGTAACTCAGCACATGCAAGTTCAACTGGTTCTTGTACTCTACTGGTGGATATTGTCCCAGACTTTCCTCATGATAAGAATGTCTCAATGCAACCACAGGAGCATTGGGAAGGGAGTGGTAAAGTTTTGCAGTGCCTTCTGGACTTGTGGTTTCAAACACTTCACAGGCCCCATCATGAGAGGGGAAGTACTTGTTTATATCCCTCCGAGTTGGCCAGCAATTTCAGCACCTGGTCAAAGTTTTTATGAATCTCACTTGATTTAATAGACTGGCTGTAGAGCAGTGTATTGTATTTTAGGAAGACAAGTAAAAATACAGTGGCATTTATACAATGACAACTATGTATCTGATATGAAGGTACGAAGGTATCAGATATGAAGGAAAGTAATGTTAAATGATTGCCTGAATGGAAGCTGGGAGATCATTTCTGTAAACAAAGAAGTTGGATGGATTTCAAGCCTATAGCCAGAACAAACTTGTTTACCAATCAAGCAGG
>NW_010546924.1:59044-65912 GCF_000687285.1 Phaethon lepturus
TACATTGTCGTTAATATTATCTCAAAGAAAACGTGTGTGTGTGTGCATGCATGCTTGTTCACCCTCAAATTGCCAAAACTTAAATGGACTGAGTCACAGGAAATCTGGCAACTTAAACCAAAATACAAAACACCTAGCATGGTCATAGACTGCTATTTCCAAGCAGATGTTTCAAGTCATCATATTCAGAAGTACCAGGTACAAGTACTTCGATATGAAAAGAGGGCGATAAGACCTTTGGAGGATACATACAGCTGCAGTTTTTGTAACATAGGGATGTTGTCCAATTAACAATACACAGCTGCAGTGGAGGGTCTAGAGATATCAGATTTGGCCTGAATCAGAAAGCTTTTCTTAGCTTGCCAGAGAGAACATTTGTCCAATAGTGTCCATTTAAACATTTCTGTAGACTTTCATCCTGCATTTTTCACCCAAGTCCTTACTGGGGCTCCTTGAAGATGAGGCCAGACAGAGATGCCAGACAGAGGAGAGGCATCTCTACAGCACAGTCACACAGTTATCCACGACAGCTAGTGAATACGGCACATAAGAACCTGGATTTGCTCAGAGAAAACCAATTCAATGTCAGGAAAACAACTGTTGTACAGCATTACATACAAGCTAATATACCCTCTATCTATCTTGGATATAATCAAATATGGTTTTTTATCAGCTTGTGCCTCTGCTGTTCGTCTTTTGCTGTCCTCTCCAGTAAGGTATTCAAGACTGTAGATGCTCACCTGATTCACTGCAGGGCTTTTAGCACTAACTGAAATAATAAGTTACTGCATGCAAGAGTGCACTAGCACCACGTCTCTGAAAAAAAGGGGAGCCGTGAGTTCCTTTCATGCACAGTCTGTGTGAGGCTTTGAGAACAAATCACATTAGAAGAACAAAGAAACAGCTCCTGCCTGTAGCCTCCACACAAATATGAAGGCGCCCACCAAAACACTCAGACAACATCTTTTACAGAGCAAGCAAAGGAGCACAGCCTCAGACATTTGAGGAACTGAGTCAAGCAGAAAACTACCTAGCAAAATCAAGAAACAATTGAACAAATTTTTGAGTGTTCAGATGTTTCACTCCAATATCTCAGCTCCATCTGAAGTCACTTGTTAGCTCTCGTCTAACGGCTTACACCCTGATAGTCCTCAGGTGCATTCCCATAATTTCCACCTGCGACCAGGAGAGCAGTTCACTGGGAAAGGTCCTCAGTCTGGCACAGCGTCCCAGCCTCAGGCATCTCCTGGGTGACTTATTAAATTGGATTTAAGAGGATTGGGTCAGCAGGAGGTGACAAAATCCAAACAGCCTTAGATACTTGCTCACATTTGAACCCCAGTGCTCAGCTTAGAGTACTTCTGTAGCAAAGACTTACCTCAGGTAGCTATATCCACATTGTTCCTGAATGAAGATCCTCATTTTACCATTTCTGTCTTCACCTTAGACTTTGGATTAGATTTTGCTAGACTAGTTGTAAAATAAATAAATAAAAATAATCTCTTCTACCCAAATACAGCTTTCTTGGATTAAAAAAAAAATATAGTGCAAAATAATGTAAACCATTTATCCAATTCTGCTGAATTATACTTTTTTATTATTCTTCTTTCCCAAAGAAAAAAGAAAAAGGTCTACTTATTTCTTGAGAACAAGCTCTTTACTTATAAAAAAAGAAAATCAAGCCCTTTTAGTCAAACATTTTCATTGGAAGGAGAGCAACCTGAGCAGAAATTTCTGGCTATGACAGCAGATGGCCATAAAAGGCTGCTAATATAAGGAATAGGACTTGCCTCAAATAGTAGAAAAATTGATAACAAATCTGTAACAGAAATGGTAGCCTAGCATGTACTTCGTGAGCCTGTGACAGGGGACCAACCTCAGGAGACCAGTCTCCTGTTGGAGGCCAGCCTGTTCTCATACAGCCTTGGAGAAGTGACAAGTTGGGTGACCCTAACGTCACATTCCAATGTTTTTAAACATTTGTATTTCTTCAACCTTTAACTCTTTAATCTCCTGGCTTTCTCACAATAGCCATCTTATTCCTTGTTAGCTTGATTTTTTTTTTTTAGTTGCTACAAAACCCTTACAGTATTCTTAACCTGTAACTCTCTGGAAAGTAAACCCACCCTGACTGATGGGGGGGGGGGCAATGTCTGTTGTTGTTTACTGCAATCTTTGATTTAAGGCGTGTTTCCACTTGCGTATAAAACACTATCAAAGTTCAATGCTCTGGGCTGAGCTCTGCGCCACACCTTCTCAGGCCAGTTCCTGCTTTCCTCTTCCCCTTTTTCCTTTTCAACCCCAGAAGATTTCAGTCAAAACCATCTTACATTTCACAAAACACAACACAGGAAAAAATATAATGTTTGCCCTATACTAAAGAACCCCGAGCCTTTTCTTTGAGGAATTCAGGTGCTTCACTTGATTTTCGCTCAGGAACATAATTGACAACAAAAAGGAAAACTTTCTCTCATGGAGATGTCTCCTGCCATCCCCACAAAAATCCACCGGTCCCAATTACATCTATTCTGCATTAAGGAATTGCAGACACGTTTCCCACAGGGCATATGTGTGGTCCAGATACTATGTGCCCAGTGGCAACCACTTAAAGCATTTTAGGTTGGGCACGTTTCAGCTTTTCACCTGTAAAATGGAGATAACCCCCCATCTTGGAAGGAATCAAGTTAGAAAATTGTGAAAATTGATCCATCTAAAGCAGTGTCACAGCAGACTGATGGTCATCCAGCGGACAAGGCCAACGTCGGAGTAAAGCTCCCAATTCTGCCTTCAGACTGGCCTTCAGCGCGGAGCCGCACAGCGAGCAGTGCTGAGCGCCGCGAAGGCAGGACGGCGCTCGCTGCGAGAGCAGCGTCTTCCCTGCGCGGACGGTGGGGAGCGGCTTCCCTGGGAAAATAGTCCTTACGGGCCGTTTTGCCTAAAGGCTGTGCTACGCAGGGGAGGTAAGGGTGCTGCAGAGGCAGCGCTAATTCCAGTGTTTCCTCAACCGGGATCAGAGACAAGCTCTGCAAAGTCTGACCCAAATTACCCGGGATTAGTCACCTTTGTTTGTTTGTTTAGTATTTTTGGTGACCCGCCAAAGCCCACAAAGAGGGCTTTAGTGGGACTTCTGCCCTCAGCCCGTGCCAAGGAGGGAACGAAGGTCTGTCCAAGTGCCCGAGTGGTCCTTCCCGCCAGCCCCCACCAGACAGTATGGCCTGGTGGCCTCCCCGCCCCGCAGCCACCCCGGTGCAAACCCACCGCCCACAAAACTCCATAAACACTTGCAGTTGCATGAATCCAAACAAGTTTCCCTCACTTCTGAGGCAGGGATGTGCTCCATGGACTCAGGCTTGCCGTATGTTTAGAGCACGCTGCCTCAGAAATGCAGTGATGCTTATCTTCTGCATTTATTAACGCTCGCCTGCTCCTCCTGTTGACACGCTCTTGTCAGACAGAGACGGGATGTGCGCCGGACCCAGCCAGCTGCCTCTCTCCCACTAAGTGACCCCCACTGGTTTCTGCAGAACTGTGGAAGACAGAGATTTCCCATCAGAAAACAAACCACAGGGCTGTTGACTACGGAGGAAAGACTCGGTCAGAACATAAGGCCATGATATTGCTCTTTATGGGCACCTAGTTGGTTCTCATTACTGAAATTAAAGTCAATCTGTGTGATGAAAACCAATGGTCAAGGGCAGAAACTCAGCTGCAACTACAGTCTGATAACTAAACAAGAGTAACTTAGGGCTGCCAGAACTATTAAAGAGGAATTTAGGCTGAACAGGATTCCCACATTGCTTCCCTTTTGCCCGGAGGTTTAGGTAGTCTGCTGCATTCCTGGTGCAGAAACAATTGCCTTTGTTTCCTCCTGGGACAGAAGCAAGCCCAGGTCCCTGTTCTACCCCTCACACTCACTGGTTTACAGCGGGAGCATTCAGCAAGCTGGGAGTTGCACTCCATACCAAAGAGGACTCACCGAGGGAAAGCAGCTGGTAGGTGCCTTACTGCCTTACACCTCTTTTTTACCACCTAAAACAAGAATATACCATGTAGCAGAACCATACGTGCTTTCTTTTCAAGCATGATGTCCAACAGTTAGTGCAATTGTAAAGACTGCTAAATAGCCTGCCATCTGAAATGGATGTGATGAAAAACCATACCCCACACTGATGTTTGGTTCCAGCCACCTTATCTAGGTTTACAACATCTGTGTTGCAAGAACCTCACTGTCCTGAGGAATCACAAAAGGCTTCCTTTTAGGAGGCACAGAGAGGCTGCATGAGCAAAAATCAGGATTCACAGAGCCGTTGGGATGAGTGGGGGAGTGTCTCAATTATCCAAAAGGGAATATTGCTGGGAAGGTTATAGGCTAAGTCACACCACTCACTTCCAGACAATTAATTAAGGGCAGGAAAGCAACAAAAGCTTCCCCTGGGATTTAAAGTTGTGAAAGCTCTACCGAGATGCTTAAGCACTCTACCAAGCAAACAAGTCTTGACAGAAGGACATTTATGCATTACCATTCTTCTAGACGTGAGAGCTCAGCAGTGAGCACAGTCACCAGCAATGTGAAAAACCCAGCTTCAACTCTCTTCTTTATCCAATTTGGATTGAAGATTTGGACTTCCTCAAGAAAGTGTCCTTTCCTGAGCACTGGTTATTTGTGCATTCTGCAATCAAGAAAAGTGCCACATTTCTTGCTGAAGAAATTTTTATATTACATAGTGAAATTAAATATTCATTGGTTCAAATATGTGAGAAGAGCTCTATCATACATAGGCATGTTGATCAGCTGGGAAATCCGGAGCACCCATTTCCAGCTGCAGCAGATGACTATGTGACCGTATCAACTAGTCCTGAGTCAGATATACTCGTCTTTTAAGATACGGCTTTTCCAGAGGAAAGGCTGCTTCTGTAGATGTTCATACAATAGGGCAAGGGCATCGTTAGCTTCTCTCCTCTCAAGACTGGACTATGGACATCATGGTACAGATTCAGCTGAGAGATCCCCTCCAAAAACAACCAGTTTCAGCACGATGGTACACAGTCAGGGTTATTAATCAGTAATATTGGCTGTAATATTCTGAGCAATTCACTTTATTTTCTCAGAACTGTAAACGTGGGAAGCAAGAAATTTAGCTCATTCATAAATATTACCAATAGTATTATGATTTCAAACACTGGCCCTGGGAACTAGTGGGAACCACCTCTCCCCTGAGGAGCAGTAGAGAAGCGGGTTTGCAGAGATGCTGCTGGACACCCAGAGCCTGGGACAATGGGAAGCCAAGGGGTCGTGGGTCCCTTGATGGGGTGGAAGTTTGTCATGGTTTACCTCTGATCAAATGACCTGAGAGCTCCTTTTGCAGCATGTTGACTATCGATAGGCGTTCTGGAGGTGGTAATTCATACATTTTATCAGGCAGCTGGGAAACCTTTCAGACATATCTACTTCCTGCTTCTCATTCTATGGGATGGGAATTTTAAAATTTCATAGATGGAAACAGTCAAGGATAACTGTCAGTCTATTCTGGGAGGAATTGCTGGGTTAAGAAGGATAACTTCTACTGTACTGTATGATCGGATAAAACAGAAATAAACTGTCCTCAGCAATACCCCTAGTGAGTACTAAGGTGGCTAGAACTAGTACCAGGATGAAAACTTTGCAATTACAAGGGTATGGTGTAAGCAACAAAAGAAGGGTTTGTTAATGGAAAAATAAATCCAGTAAGAACTAACACAATGAGACGGAAAATAATTGGATCTGCTGTAGCTAGCTCCAGCTTTATTTATCAGAATAATCCTTGTAAGTTGCAAACCAAAAGCATGTATGTAATTCCTCTGAATATCAAATAATAAACATGCACACCATGTTCTAAGAGTGACAAGCATAGTAACAGAAAAGTGAAAGGGAGCAAATGAAATATAGGAAAATAACAGTAATGCATCAATCAGTATTAACAGCAAAACTTTTTATATTAAAATGATGTAGCAGTTTAGTGATGGAAAGATGATCTTAAATCTAAAGATTTGCCACATGAATCAGTCCGGTATTAAAAGGAGTAATTTTTGGCCAATAAAAAAGGAAAATAAATATCTAAAAAGCGAAGTCCTTTTTCCTATATAACTATCCTATATTTCATTTTATTGTCTATTGTATTGTCACAACAGTCCCTGAGTGACAAGTTAATGCAATAAAGTGCCCTAAGAATTTTAAAAGCACTATTCCCTGTAAAACATTGATATATTTTCAGCATACTTAGTATTTGCATCACTTAGGCCACATACAGTAGAGTCTGTGTAGATGTCTATCTTTATAATCCAGGCTGCCTAAGATTATTTTCACTTGATGAAAACATTTTGTGTTACCACACAGCTTTCCTTATCTTGTTAACTGGAGAGATAGGTACGTGTGCGTGCGCATTTATTTCTCACTTGTGCCATAGCCTTCATAAACAAAGTGAGTTTTCTTTGTTCCAGGGAATCTATGAAAAGCAAGTCCTTCCATTTTTTTTTAAGTCCTGTGCCCAGCAGAAATAGGACAAAATTCTATGGAGGCTTTGGCTACCCTACCTTATGGCCACACTCGGAGTTGCGAACTCCATCCTCAGCGACGTGGAAAAAGTCAGGAAACTTGCACCCACATTAGAGGGAACCGGCCTCTGCGTTCATGGACGGGAGATCTCAGCCAGCCAGCAGTAAGCCCGTCCTACCGCCCTGCGTGCCAGCGTGGCCAGCCAGGCTGCAGGCAGCTTGCGCAGCTGCTCTGCAGTCACACAGCACGCAGAGAAGCCCGAGAGTTACTTCTAGTCCACCAGGTCACAATCCATCCTCCGCTGCGTTCAGATGAGACTACCAGCGGTCACCCGCC
>NW_010546925.1:0-1781 GCF_000687285.1 Phaethon lepturus
CTTTATCACTCACATTGAGTTGACTGCTTGTATTCCCTCGCTCGTCGCAGTTTACATTGGATATTAGGAAAAATTTCTTTACAGTGAGAGTGGCCAAGCATTGGAACAGGGTGCCCAGGGAGGTGGTGGAGTCACCATCACTGTAGGTGTTGAAAAAATGTGTAGACACGCCAGTCTGGGACATGGTTTAGTGGGCATGGTGGTGTTGGGTTGGTGGTTGGACTTGATGATCTTGAAGGTCTTTTCCAACCTTAATGATTTTGTGATTATCTAGCTGAAATTATCATCCCAATTATTTTGCAAAAATGTTATCTCAGTGTGGACCTAAATTAGCACTACTGTAATGCACTGAAATTATGTCTCTCTGTGGTGTGCAGGTTTCTTTTGGAATAAAAAACTATTTGTCAAGTGGAATAATTTTCAGCCTAGTCTACCTCTTATATGGAGTCAGGAGGTACTGCAAATGCATTTACGTACAAGGAATATGAACTGCAGCATGTTTAGTCCTTTTGTTATTATTACAACCTCAATTAGTGCTTTTGTCTAATTGTACAGTAGTAAGTATCTAATTAAATTGTGGGTTTTTTTTCAAAGAAAGTACTTAAAGAAAACAAAATTTTAAAAATCTTCACCCTTCAAGCATCTTTGTATCGATTTGATTAGGTATTTGATCTAGACAGAAAAGTCACACTAAATACTCTATTTGACAAAAAGATGCAAAGGACAGTACAAAACACAGCACCTGGAGCTAGGCTGCAGTGGCTTCTATTGTACTGGCCTTCCTGTATTCCACTATTACCCAAGGAGAGGCAATAATCTGTGTCTAGTTTCACCTTTGCATGGAGTCAACAGGGATGAGCAAACTTTTTCAGTGTCATTTAGCCTTCTCTTTCTAAGAGCAGGAATGAAAATTAATGGAGAGAAGGGCAGAAGAATGTAAAAGCGACTGTTACTGCGTCAGATCAAAGATCAATTTTGCTTGATATTGTGTTCCTCACAGAGACAAAAATGCAGAATCCTAGGGAAAACTGTGAGGACCAGATAAGTGTATCTGATATTTCATTTCAGTACTGCTTCAATTTGTGACTCAGGACATTCCTGAACTGAAAGGTGTTTTTTTTAATGTGCTTAGTAATTTTCTGCAGGTATCGCTTCCATTGATTTGTTTGTTTCCCTCCTGCACCCATGTAAACTTAACATTCACAACTTTCTTCATTTTGGGGAACTCATTGGAATATGTCTCAGACTGAAGTGTCATTGATAAGGGTGGTGGCATGTACAGGCAAGGTGAACAGCAATTCACCAGAACTAGACAGCATTCACCCAAGAGTCCTGAACAAATACAACGATGAGATGGCTGAACAACTGAAAGTTGTGTGTAACTGTAACTGTTCTTTTAAAACTGTCTTCATACCTGTGCACTTCAGGAACCAGATCTTTTAAGTCTTTCATGGAGATCTAAGGAACTGCATACTGGATGCCCACTATGAAAACTTTAACAAAGTGTAGCACTAGTGGGACATGGGTAAATATGATATACTGAGGAAGTGTCGATATGGCTTTTGTAAAAGAAATCCTATCTCAGAAACCTAGAATTCTTTGATGGTGTCAGAAAGCTTAAAAAGACTAATAATACTAAGTTATTCAGGATATTAAAAACAAAGAATGACTCTGAAGAATTGCTGAATATTCTCACAAGAATAGATGTCTGGGCAAAAAAATTGCACGTAGACTAAGTAAATGCAAAGAGAATCATATAAGAAAGATAAAAGATTCGTTTG
>NW_010546925.1:1812-21062 GCF_000687285.1 Phaethon lepturus
AGCAGGAATTTCCAGAATTTTAAGTTGCTGATTTTTTTCCTCATTAAACACTTAATATATTAATTATAAGCTTATATTTATTTGCCATCTTTAAAAAAAAAAAATGAATCATCCAAAGCCTGAGGTACAGGGCCATCTTCCCAAAAGCAGTGAAAGCAAACAGGCATATTAGTTGCAAGATGTTGCAAGTTTAAAATTAGCAAGAACCCACTAGGAATAAAAATTGTTGTAATGGGTAGCAATTCCTGTAGGAGTTATTTTAAGTTTTCTGTCTCCAGAAAGGGTTTGCAACCCACAGTTGCCATACCACACTGGTAAGAAAATTACAATTGCTGGCTGAGAGCACATTATTCCTAATTACTTTCCCTCACAAACAGAACTGTCAAAATAATTGAACTATGGAATTATTGATCTTGAGTCCATTCATTATAAGTACAGATAAAGCATTTAAACCAGCCTAGCTGTATCTGTCTGTTTTCCTCATTCCACTGAAGGGTAAATCAATGTATAATCCCTGAAATTATGGAAAGGTACTGAAAAGCTGTCAAGTACTTTAGTGGTGCCCTCTGTGACTGTCTATTCCGGTAAATTAAACAGAACCAGAGAACCTTCCCAGACAGAAGAACTCATGTGTTTGTGCAATTAAATTGTTGAAATAATTTCTAACATACTCTTGAACTTGCCAACTAGCATTCTCCCAAAAAATTATCAAGCGTGGTTGGGAGTTAGTGTGGGCATGCAACCGTTCATAATAGGAAATGTGAATAATATCTCCCTGTTTGAGAGGTTAACGGATGTACGTAATAGTATGGATATGGGCCATTCCATGCTTTACTGGCAGAAGCTGGTTCTGAAAATGCTTAAAGGTATTAGCAAACAAACCTGTATTCCACTGTCGGTGTGGGTAGATAGCAGTGAAAGCAATCATCTGGATTTTAGCCAACATATCCAAATAAAGTGTGTAGCTTGGTTGAAAGCACCATAAATCTAGAGTCTTCTGTGCGAACAGGAAGAAATGGTACGAAGGGCCTAAGTCAGTCTCCAAGCAGTCATTAGATCTGGTAGTTAAGCAAACAAATACCTTCTGATTTCTGAATGTGCTTTTGTTTTCAGGGGATCATGTGAGAAGAACTGTAGAGACTACTAAATGCTTGCTAAACCCAAACTTGCTGTTACTGATACTGATGTGTCTGTGAAGGGGATTTTACGTGACCAATGCTAGTTGGTCTATAAAATATAATGGCCTGGAACTTGTTCATTCTGTCATCATTACCTAACAAAGTAGAAAGTTTCTTTACTCTGTGAAGGAATGTCCCACATATTTCCCCTTTTCTGAATGGTTAATAATTTGCAGTTTTCTTTAATTACAAGAACACAGTTTCTTATCTCCAGACCCAATAAACATATGTCCCATATTGGCAAGACAGCTTAAGGGCATTCACTTTGAAAAAATATTGTATTGCATAGGTACACAGTTTGTTGCTCTCAGAAGTTGAACTAATAAGCCGTAATGGGGAAAGAAGAGAAAATCTCAGAACATATGCATTTCTGAAAGATTTCATAAGATTAACATCTTACGAAAATAAGAATATCGTGTTTGTGGGCAAATATATTTAGACCAGTATAGATATCTGTGTAATAGCACAAACTTTGTTGACAGGGAAATTGATGTGTGCATGGTTTAGCAGTGTGCAAGAGTATCTGATATAACCACAAACTGACTTGAAAGGCATCTGATGTGAAAAATGCCAGTCCGTTTCATCCACAGAGAGAGCAGATTTGAGCTGTTTGATTTAAGAATAACAAGTAGTGGATGGCTGCACACACAGACATCTGTTATGAACTGGAGAAATATGATGTGGTTTAGTGATTGACACGGACATTGACTCTGCTGTTGATTTTGAAGTTATTTGTCCTTGTAAATCAACTATCTTGTTAGTCTCCTCTTTTTCCATTGACTATATTATCTGTTTCTTTGACACATTGAGCTAGACTAAGCAATTCTGCTTATTATAATTGTAACAAATGTCAAAATGAGGGCTTCATTTATGTTTAGTATTTTTATACTGCTTTACTTCATGGGACAAAAATAATTATTTAAAAGCAAAGTAGCAAACTATGTTAGAAAAAAATCTTTGGATAAAAAATTAACAGTCAATTATGTAAAACAGCTTTTGCCAAATAACAAATATTAAATAATGAAATTATTGAGATAAAATAATGAAATATTAGTTAAGATGTTCCTAGGATGTCCAACTATTATTTAGTGTGAGGACAAGAAATTTGTTGTATTTCTATAACGCAGTTTTCTTTGAGACAATTTGCATCTTTGTACCCAGATTCCCCACTAAATGTCTTTCTGAAACCCAGTTGTATGGTTGATCTGAAGTATATTACATCCTTTATGAATTGTATATGATACCAGAAACAACAAGCAAGACAAAGGTGTGTAAAACTTTCCTTAGTTGTTATTCTCAGTAATAGACTAATAGATCCCTAGACATGCGATTTTTTGTGTGTGATACTCATGGGTATTATTTCCAACAGTTAAAGAAAATAACACCATTCTTCTACCTACCAGCTGACTTGCATATTCCTTTTCAGATTTCAGACTGAAGTTAATTATGATACACTGGAAGTCAGAGATGGTCCAGCTAACTCTTCACCATTAATTGGAGAATACCATGGAACACAAGCACCCCAATTCCTTATCAGTACTGGAAATTACATGTATCTGCTCTTCACTACGGACAACAGTCGTTCCAGTGTTGGTTTCCTTATTCACTATGAGAGTAAGTCTGGTATATCTCTGATACATTTTCATTTAATTTTGAAAATAACATTCAATTTCAAAATGAGCAAACGTGAACAAATAAACTTCAGTAATTCTATTTGTATAAGAACAAATTATGTTTACTCTATGCTGTACTGACAGATTATTCTGAAACTATTGATTCATTCTGGAAGTTTTTTCTTCATGAGTTCCTGTATGTTATTCAAAAGGTTTATGGACCTAGGTGTTTAATCAAATGGAGAGTAATTTTAGAAAATTACGCTTATGGGTAAAGACATGTTGTCCTTTTTGGTTTGGTTCTTTTTTTCCTTCTCTCTTACTGTCTCTTTCTCTGTCTGTTTTTCACTTTCCCTGGTGTTAAGGCGCTTCTGCAGTCCTGAGCAACGTTAGGCCTATACACAATGATTCCAAAATGCAAATAACGGCATATTAATATCTCCCTGTGAACTATACAATCATTATAATAGTATTTGCTTTTAAATTAGGAACATAGAATGGCATACATTAAACTGTCTGAAGTCATACTGATCTTTATATGACAGTATAGCCATTCACTTAAGTACTGAATAAAGAAAGTGTATGTGTTTAGTATGGTTGTGTTAAACAACTAACATTGTTTTTATCAATCATTCTTATCTGGAAACTAACATGATTGCAGTAAATTTGCAGTCATGTTGTATCTGGAATGAGTGCCTAAACTTATATTTCATAGTTACATCATAACTTGGAAATTCTGCACATCTTCTTCTAGCTTTGTCTCAGACATGGCAGTGGTGGCTGAACAGACAGTATGGTAAACTGCAAAGCTGCTAAATTATATAAAGACAAGGAACAGTAGATAGGTTTCTGCATGAGTTAAGTGCAGATGCTGATTTTCCCCGATCGAAGGATTGATCTAAATGTTGCTGTTACATTTTGCAATAGAAGTCTGAAATATTTATATTTTTGTTTTTAATTTTAAGCTCCCTGTCAGGTGGATGTCTTTTGTTCTATTAAAAATTCAAAAAAAAGTAATTAAATATCTGCACTACATATTCTTAAAGAGGAGAATCTAATTATGAAATTATTTAGAACAATATTTGTATATTCACTTTCTCTCTTTGTTGAAAAATTTGATATCTCACACACATAACCCTATTTTTTGAGTGCTATTTCTCTAGGTAGTCTGATAAAATGTCAGAATTAGATTTGGTTAGTGCACTTTAAACTTTGAAATTAGATTAGATCTTTAACAAACAAAGATGACAAAAGGTTAGTAAATTATCTACATCTTATTTTACATGTAGTTCCCAAGCATAGAATATTAAAAAACCCCTTTTTTATAAAAAGCTAATATATTTCCAATTTTAAAATTCATAACAAAAGCTAAAAATTTTGTTTTACAGACTCTTTTTGAGCAGATTGACTTCCTGAATAAAGCAACTTCCTCTTTCTGTAGAAGTACCATTTAAAAGGGTATCTGGTATTATTTTTTTGCTTAGAAATTAGTAAAAAGTTGAAATTAAATTAAGAAAAAGTAAATGATTTAAATTTCTCAGTTTAAGGCCTGAGAATTTTCCTTGTTTTGTGAATTATATTTCCCATTAAATAATTACCCAAAAACATAATTTTAGTAGGTATTAACAAAAAGCTTAACATGCTCTCTTCGTTACAGTGACTGCTGTTTCTCTTATGTTTTTATGTCATTGTGAATGATATTCAGCTGGCAGATTAAACATTTAAATTTAATTGTTGACATACAAGTGTTTAGAACATGAAGCTTACATTTTTGGCAATGGAGATTTGGTCAATGTAATCACTAGAGTCCACAGAGCAATCCAATAAACGCTGAAGTAGAATCTAGGGACTATATTTGATTGCATAAGCATGGAGAGTTAGAGTTATTTTAGGTACTATGCCACCTAGTTGCCAAGTACTGTACGAGAGATTTGGATCTTGCCACAAGTCCTTTGCCATGTCTACCAGTTCCACGGAGACATCCTGGTTATGGACGTAGGATAGCACAAGAAACACATATTGAGACAACAAAATTTATCTCTTTGCAACTTTGCTGAACAAATTGTTCCCTAGTTTGTCCTGACTGGGCTGATCAGATCTCTTTTGACTGTAGAAGGAGCTTAAAGACCAAACAAGCCTATAGACACATCAGTGGAAACATCTTAAACTGAAATTGAATCTAGCCCTGATGTCCACACTGTAGAAAAAAAATGCAGTATAAACAGAAACTTTTTACCTGTCACCAACTGGAACATATTCGCAGCATCAGTTGTACAGAGAAAGCTTGTTAAGCACTTCATACCTGTCTATACTGGTTTCTTCTCACACTAGGATTCTCACAGAACAAAAATGGTCTCCATGTTGCATTGTGTTGTACACATTCATGTAATGCAACTGGAATTTGTTGCAGAGTCTCTCTTCTCACGCTAGTCAGCAGTGGGAGCTGCTGAAACATTGGGTATCAGACAGACATCCTTCCGTGATCCTTGCTTCTGTAGTGACAGATGTGCACATGCCAGAGGGAAGGTAGTTACGATAACCAGTAACACTGAAGTACTAAGCAGATTAAGTCAGTGTTTTCTGTGAACAAAACCAGGTGGAAAGACCCTATGAAGATGGTGAGTCAGGAACAGGGGAGACCAAAATTATATTTTGATTGCCCTTGCAGGCTTAACTATAAAATTTGCTAGTGTTAAAGATACTACAACAGAACTTCTATTTGTTTCACAATTCTTCCACTTGTAGAAGAAAAGGCAGCCAGTTGTAAGTTTTAAGAAAAGTTTCTGAATCTTTTATTTGGAAATTCAAATAACTATCTTATTTGGAAGTGTCCTAAAAATCTTCCAATTATAGTCATAACTTTGAAGATAAATTAAATCATTGAACTGTGAAGCAAAAGGATCTTAATCTTGCTTAAAATAGAAAGCTCAGTATAAGCTATACCAAGTTGCTACTGAGATGGCAGTAATATTCTATTAAGCTAAAATATGCCTGTAATACATCTTTAATAAAAATGTGACCCCTTAAAGGTACTTCAGATGTGAAGGTAATTTGTTAATTCCCTGCCTTAAATGTCTGTAATTCAGCTTTTTGATGACACTTCTAACATAGCTAATGCAAGACAATGCAGGTAACTCTTATGCACCTAAGGAAAAAAATTAATAAATTTCTCATAATATTCTTTAAGTAAAACTACTGATAAAATAGTCAATGTTATCAAGAATAATTCATCCACATTCTTTTGGCCACCTTGTCTCATGCCTCACTTACATCTCCCTCATCTCTCAACTTCCCTAGTTATGTGGGTTTTGGGGTTTTTCTGCAGCTCCTCATTCTGTGAGGTAGATTGTGCAACCTTAGCCTTTTTCTTAAACCAAAACAGATAGAAGTACCTTTATCCACAGATTCCTTTCATGTAAAGGCAGAAGTATACAATCTTCATGGACTTAATAAAGTGTCAAGATCATTCAGACAACCCACCATCAGTTTTAGCAAGGATAACATAGAAACAAAATACTTCCTTACACTTTTTCATCTGAAGAAAAAATAATCCTTGTGAATAGTCTGGATGTGAAGAAAAGATTCTTAATTTTTTCACTAGCAGGACACAGTCACTGGAAAAATCTCTTGGAATGTTGGGGAAGAACTTTTAGTTTCAGCATTTGTTTTTCTCTGACTAGAAGCAGCAACAGAGCCTCATTAAGAAAGGTGATTTTTTGGAAAGCTGCCATGAACTAGCGGAGTTTATGATTCTTAAGAAATGAAAGAATGAGGTAGCACAATTGTAAACAAGTCGATGATTTTCAGAAATGAGGAATTGGTAGGTGAATGTTCTTAGGAATTAATTCAGAAAATCATTTATAAAAGAGATGATATTAAGGCCCAACAGCAAACTGTATTTTTTGGAGAGAAATGCTATCAATTTCTGTAGCTATTTAAAAATCCCTTTTAATGATGTGTAAAACAAAAGTTAATCATGTAAATGTTGGATATACTCAAGCATTGCTATAGATGGCCATCAAAGAATAACACATATCTCTTAGGATAAAATTAGAAAATCCAAAGTTACAGAAGCCAGATACAGAAAGAGTAACAAAAAATCTCTGTGAGTATATTCAAAATAAGAGGAAAGAAAAAAATCACTGCTTAAGAAAAGTTTGAGCAAGCATCAGATGTCACAGGGAAGACTAAACATTCTGTTTGTTTTGCAACATTTACTGAAAAACTTAATTTTGACCATGTACTTAAAAAAAATAAGTGAACATTTACAAGGTAAGAATACAGCACATAGGAAGAGAGTACTACACAATACTGAGATAATTAAATGTTATATTCATTAGGGGCTGTTGAAATTCCCTGTGCTGTACTTAAAGGCAAAGCAGAAGCAATCTCCACTTCACTGAAAATTATGTCTGAAAATTCAAAACTGTAGGCAAGTTTCATACAATTGAAGAAGGGCACACACCTTTCAAAAAAAAAGGAGGGGCAAAAAGAAGAAAAAAAGAAAGAGGACCAGAAGGATCAAGGACATTAGTTTTATCTTCACTCTTTAAAGATACTAGTTTCAAGCTGATTAAAAAGGTGATAAGGAACAAATGATTTGTATTTGATAAGAACAGATTGTGTCAAACTAATCTAATTTCTTTTTTGACAGGTTAACTGGTTTTGTAGATTTGGGAATGGAAAGGGAAGGGAACAGCTCTGTATTCACATTTATAAGGCTTTTAGAAGTTTTCCAGAGAAAATATAGAAATTTGGTCTAAATGAAATTATTACAGGTGCAACAAGCACTTCAGCAAGCACTGGGAAAAAGTTGCCCAGAGAGGCTATGGAATCTCCAGCCTTTGAGATACTAAAAATGCATCCAGACATGGTCCTGTGCAACCAGCTCTATGTGAGCCTGCCTGAGCAGGGGGGGTTAGACCAGATGAGCTCCAGAGGTTCCTTCCAACTTGAACCATTATGTGATTCTGTGATGCTGTGAACAATTGTGAAAACCTTTATGCAAAGAGCAGCCGGCAATTAGTAGTTCACTGTCTAACTCAAATTTGTATTTTTCCCACTGTGATCTGGCTGAGATCCAGAATTAGCTGATATTTTTATTAACAATTTTTATTATAAGTACACTTACAAATGCTGAGGATGATTCCAACCTAATATTATAGCAAGTACGATGGTGGAGAGGGTTAGAATTCAAAACAAGCTAGATGAACAGAAGAAATGGTTTGATCTAAAAAACAATAAATACCAAATTCTATAAAGAAACATGCACAGCATAAATAAGGAAGGAGAAATGACATGCACAAATACAACACAGAAATACAGTAGAAAAGGATATGATGTTTACAGAGAACATAAATAATCTAGAGAAAAATGTAGTAATGCAAAAAGTCAGATCTTCTAGCTGTTGTAGTTAATCATAACAAAACAAAACAAAAAAAGAATTAAAGAAAAGACAATTTTTGTTTACAGGAATATCTTGCCTAGGACTTGGAAAACTATTACTTCACTTCATTTGATGACCGGAGAGAATATTGTGCCCAGTTTGGGACTCGGTTTAAAAAAAGTAGGGAGGTTGGGGAGGTTGTTAACATGGAAAACATGACACATATGGAGTAATTGAAAAGTTTGTACTTGTTCAGTCTAGAAAAGCAATGACTTGGCAGGCAGGAGAGACGGCATGATAACACTCTCATGTGCCTAATCTGAAATCATTGCAAAAAGAAACTTATAAGGGTTTACCTGTTATATGTGACTTAGAATCCCAAAGCAGTTGATGTGTTCATGCAGGGGTGGAAGGGTGCCCTAAGAGGAAGGGATTTTAACAGTGGATCACCATCCACTCTAGATGGTGTGGATCACCATCTACTCTAACATAGCTCAAAACATCTTTATTTAATCTTTTTTTAAGGCACATACAGTGCAGAATATTAAAGACTTAAAAGAGTTCTTTTAGTTTATATTAAGCGATTTATTCCAGGTGAAGGGAAATAAAAATGCACTGTATCAGCTAACATGGTATATTTGCATTAAGGGCATGCAGTCAAGTCTAGAAGAAACTTATTCACCTAGAATTTAAGTACCAGCTAACATGGTATATTTGCATTAAGAGCATGCAGTCAAGTTAGAAGAAACTTATTCACCTAGAATTTAAGTATGGCATGGATACCTCAAGAAAACTAGATCATAAGCTTTCAAATCTAAATCCTAACTGAGAGATAAGAATATCCGGAGTGTACAGGGAATACTTCTCTGTGCAAGCTACAGTCATTATTTATGATATTTTTGGTTGTAATCCTGCTTCCAACGCTCATATCTATAATTCTAAAACCTTTACTTTATGCCTGATAAATAATTTTTTCCTTTAGTTTTTAACTCCTTCTACTTAGTTCCTAAGGTTGTGTTGTAGTCCCGGATAAATAAAGCAGCGTAAAAGCAGTAAAGTCAGAGTACAACTTCCACAGAAACAGTTATAGATACGCAGGCAGCTGAGAGGACCAGCACCTTCAGGGTGTGTTAAGGGGGCTAAGGAGCTAGGATACGCATAACGCCCTGCTATATAGTATTTTGTACCGTCAGCAACTGGCTTTGAGGAAGGAACTTCTTTGACAAAAAGTAGACTGGTAAGACTCATGCTAGAAGTTCAGGTCACTTGTGAGGAAGCACATAAAATCTTTACAGATGCCAGGAGAACTAATCTTGCTCAAGGCTCTCACAGCATCTGTGAGTGATGACATCACTTGTATAAAATCATGCCAATTTACAGTGTTCTTTCCAACCCAGCACCGAAATACTGAAATTAACGTGAAAATTACTTAAGTTAATGTAATGGGTGCCAGAGCCTTGAGGTGGATATGTCTAGATTTTATCCCAAAAGCTGACACGGAATTTTAGACTCAGAAGTCCAGTGTTATTTAAACAGACACACATTTCAAAATAAAGTACATCAAAATAATTGCCTGAGAACAAACATTAAAGTGTTTCTAAATGGTCCCCCCACACACATATACTTCCTGTCCACTTGTGGAAAGTTTTTTAACAAGCCAGTGGCTTTTTGTGTTGCAAAAACCTCTGCATAGGCTCCTCTGGGTCTCTCTGTTCTCTCTGAGGCTTGACTGTGTTTGCTACGTGCTCTTTTCAGCCAGCTTCCAGTTTTTCTTTTTACTGCAGGCTTCATGCTGGCTGTGTCCTTCATGCTCTTAGTTGTCTTTTTATCCACCACAGACAGCATTCTCAAGGTTTTCCTCTGGACACGCTCAGCTTCTCACAGAAGATGTATCCATCCACTGAAGACGTTCTAACTCGGTCATTCTTTTTTCCAGGCACATGACACAGAGTATCAGGTGCAGGCATCAAGGTTTTGGGTATGGGGGGACTGCAGGGATGGCCTTTGTGAAAAGAGGCCACAGGCTGCCCCATGCTGGACACAGACGGTTCCGGCTGGCTCCAACAGACTCACGGCAGGGCACAGCTGAGCCAAACATCCAAGCTGGTGGCACCTCTGTGATAACATATTTAAGAAAGGGCAAAATGCTGCAGAGGTGCACGAGGAGTGAGGAAAAGAAAGTGTGAGGAACAATCCTACAAACACCAAGGTCAGAGAAGGAGGTGCTCCAAGCACATTTTCCCCTGCAGCCCATGGAAGAGACCACAGTGTAGCAGATACCCACACTGCGGCCCATGGTGGGCCTCATGTCAGACCAGGGCCACATAGGAGCAGGTTTATCCTGAAGGACTGCAACTGGTGGGAGGGACTGATGCTAGAGCAGGAGAACAGTGTGAGGAAGAAGGAGCAGAAGAGAGAGGAACTGTTATGGACTGACCACAACACTCATTCTCCATCCCTGCCACGCTGCTTGCGGAGCGGTGCGGAGGTAGAGAAGTTGTGAAGGAAGGAGTGAGCTTGAGTATGGGAAGAAGGGGATTGTGGTGTTTTAGTTTTTGTCTTTGTTTCTCACTATCCTAGTCTATTTTTAATTGGCGGTGAATTAAATTAATTTTCCTCAAATAGAGTCTGTTTTGACTGTGGTGGTAATTGGTAAGTAATCTCCCTGTCTTTATCTAAGCCCATGAGGTTTTTTATCTTATTTTCTATCTTATTTTCTCCCCCTGAACTGTTGAGGCAGGGGAGTGAGAGAGCAGCTGGGTAGGGGACTGGCAGCCAGCCAAGGTCAACCCACCACACATAGTAACTGAAAAGAAAAGAAATTGCTTTCTTCCCAATAGAGTCTTTATTTGTTTCCCTTGCATGTATCCATTATCACTCATTACATGATTAAATTCCACAGTTGTTTGCTATCACTATAAGCATAATGGATAATGCTCATCTAATGAGCTGCCATTTGATAATTTTGGGGTTTTTTTCCTTGTTCAGTGTATAGCTCCAGGTTTATTTACCAAACACTATTCAATCTCTGCTGTAAAACACAATTACTAAAGGTTCCTTCTGTCAGATAAGAGTTATACAATTGCGTAAGCTACGTTCATTGTCTTTCTATTTTTTATGCATAGCGTAGTAGCTGTAGGAATTAACAAGTAGTTTCTGAGTTCATTAATTGCAGTTTTTCAACACTGTTTTTTGCTAAGTCAAATAACCATTACTATGACAGAGGACAGTCGAATAGTCCTGCAGTATCAGAAATTGAATAGATGAAACAGAATAATCAAATGTGACTGATATACTAGCAACATTTATATTTGTACTTTGAACCCTAATATCTTCCTATAGTTTCAGATGTTCGGTGCTTTCGTTGGCTCTTTTTTTCATTGTTTGATAAAATATACTTTAAAGTTACAGTCTTTTCCTACTTCATTTGGGCTTCTCTGTTCTGAGATTGAAAATTGAAAAACTGTCCTCTGAGTCAGTGATGACAGCTAGAGAAAGTGCTTTATATCCTGCATCAGTTCTTGGGCAATGCTGACAAGTATCTTTTGGGGGCTTTTTCTTCCTCCTGTCATACTTATTTTGTGTTTTGTTTGGGATTTTTTTCTGTTTCATATATGAAAAAAAAACTGGAAATAAGCAAGTTAAATCTGTGTGTTTCAGGTGTTACTCTGGAATCAGATTCCTGCCTCGACCCAGGGATTCCCGTAAATGGCCATCGCCATGGTAACAACTTTAATATCCGCTCTATAGTAACTTTTAGCTGTGATCCAGGCTATACACTGAGTGATGAAGAACCACTCATATGTGAAAGAAACCATCAGTGGAATCATGCATTACCCAGCTGTGATGGTAAGTGTCAAGTTCTTCAGATGGCAGCTTTAAAGTCCAAGAAAGTTAATCTATTTTTGAGAACTAATTAAGCTTATCATTGCTGCTAACTTCCTTCAATTACATCAACAGCCATACTAAAAAAAAAATACTGTTAATAAAAGCCATACTTTACATCTCTGTATCAACGTTCATTCAAGTACTATAAGATACAGTGACATTTACAGGTGTATATTCACCAACAGAAAAATCATAATTCTCAGAGGGTGTCACTGTTCAACTCAATGAAAACAGTGCCATGCAACTAATATTTATGAAGCAAAGCCAATAAACTTAACTTACATTTTAAACTTAAAATACTGAATACCAAAATGATTGCTCAAAGTTTAGTACCAAAACCAGATCATGATCAGACTATGATGTAATTAATTTTCTTGACATACTTTTGCTTTGAAACTTTTTTTTCCTTAGTTGTTTTAGGTGTTGTGCAATATGAAACTGTCTAGATCTTTCATGAAACTTTTTTTAAATGCTGAACTGTACTAGAAAATATTTCTGTGATGTTTTTTATAATAGGATTTTTTCTAAGTTCTTTGTGAACTACAGAATCAACTAATTTTTTTTTTTGTGGGATGCTTGTATAGTTGCTACAAAAATCCCTCTGATAGAAACCATGGAAAATAAGATCCAAATGTAGGTATTTCAATAAAGATAGAACCCAGCACCTCTGAAAATTCTCCCTAAGTTCCTTTCATTAAATTTCCTAAAACTTCCTATTTTCTCTCTTTTGGTTGCTAAATGATTACCTTTAAAAGCATGTTTTTCTTGATCAGGCTTCATTCTCGTTAAGTTATAATTGTGTTGTGAGGCAATAATGAAAGATGGATGTGTGAAGGGAGAAGATCCAAGCCCATACCAACAAAGGCTCTTGCTTTAGTGAATTACTTACATTAGTGAATTTCTGACTACCTTTTCAGGTCCAAGGTTTTGACTAATTACAGTGGAATGTAAAAGGGCAAACAGTGTTAGATTCAGCAAAGTATTTTAGTTTCTAGCTCTGTTTTAACTGTTTTTTTAAATGTGAGCATTTACTCTCACTCAGGCTTCTAATTCTCACTACAGCCTTCTGGCCATGTGCAAAACACGGAAGCTACCAAAAGATTATCATATAGTTAAAAGCTCTTAATCACTAAAAAGCAAACTAGTCCACCACTCAAACTCACTCACCTTGTAAGCATTACAACTTGTTCCTCCTTTTCAAGGACAGAAGCAAACTATTGTTTTCAATTACATTTTATGATCAAATTTTAGATTATCTTCAAGTACAGTTGATGAACTTCAGAGTGTCACAAAACCTCCTATAAACTGTAATTTTAAAATAAGCAAAGCTATTTTGCTATTCTTCCATTGGTTTTATGGGTTCCTTTTGCTTGTTTGCTTTGCTGCAATGGGTTGAAGAAAACTTGTAGGAATCTTAACTTTGACTAGTATCCTATTTTTTGTCAATTTGCTAAAAATTGTGAATGTATTTTTGAGTTAAAACACCAGTAACTCTTTTGTTTGCATATGAATATTGAACTACAGAAAGATCTAATTAAGTTCCACTCATTGAAAGAGAGTTCTTATTTCCCAGGTCTATTACCCATTTTCAGCATAAGTGTATAATAGAAAATTTCAAGCCTTTCTGGAGTAGGGTCTCTAAGCAAGCAATATATAAGGGTTACACTCGGTTTCTTCTTTTTTTCTCATGTATTCAAATACATTGAATTAAGTAGTCTAAAAAGGCAAAATAAAACTCACATTTTTTTAGGTAATCAGTGTGTTAGCCTATTTGCCTTTTGAGGCTCAAAAAGTTGTGACCCAAATTTTTTGAATGTGACAGGTTTAACTGAGGTTGAAATGAGCACTTTGCAGTCACCTTCAGACTATTCAGGTTCTCAAAACTGCAACTTCAGAAGTTAAATCAGAATAAATCCCTAAGGGAAACACATGTTGATCTGTTTCATGGCAACAAAGAAGAAAAAGAACTGTGTACAGAGACACAGTGGCTAAAGTTCCCTCTAAGTAATGTGTTGTACTCAACATACTATAATCTCAAGTTGGAGCATGGAAATTATTTTTGAGGGAGAGATAAATAAAAACAGGTCATTTACATATTTCTTTATTTAAGCTTAAGTTTTAAATTTTACACTTATAACTATGTAAATTATCGGTAAATTATTTAATATCTGCTTGAAGGATGCTGCACAGTCAAATATTTTTCTTCCTCCTGTGATGTTTACAGAATAAGAGGGATTTTGAATGAATGTATACTACCATTCATTTATAGCATTATGATCCCGAAATCTGTAATTACATTATTTATTATTAAGTAATGTTATCAACCATGTATTTACTGTGGCCTTAGCCATGCATATTTTCATTCACGCTTTTGCACAGAAATACATATATGCAGGCACAACCAGGCTACAAACATTTGCTTTCCTTCTACTTATTTATAAATATACATAATACATTAATTCAAAAAAACATTAACAAACACCTTAGTCTAATAAGAAATTAAAAAAAGAACTTTAGCTATAATGCCAGCAGGTTTGCATGTATACATATTTTGCATATACATTTCCATACAAGTACTGCATGTTTATTGAACATTTAGTCGTGTATATTTGCCATCTAGTTTATGGCAAAGTATGTCCCTCTGTGTGAGGTAGAAGACTAAAAGCATCTTAAGGCTTTGTTGTTTTCTTGTTAAGTATTTAGTCTATTAAAATTAAAATAAAAAAGAAGAAAACAAAACATAAAAAGCTGGACAGGAACAGATGAGTGAAAAGGACAGCCATGCTGTATTTATAAGATCAGTGGGCAATTCAGCATGCAAGTCTTAAACTTTAATTAATTTGCCATGTAAATTTGAGCAGCCTAGTTTAGCAAATGTTAATATGCGTAAAATGTTTTCTAGTGTAGTTCTTGTGTCTTTCAACATATTCAGTTCCAAATAAATTACTTATGATGGGACAATTTGAATCTCTGGAAAAGAGGAAAATGCACTTTTTTTCCCTGAACATCTCAGAAGAAATCAAATAGAGACAAACTTTTCTATTATTTGAAAAAAAATACATTTTTTTTTCTTAAATAGTTTTGTTTGGTAAAAGTGGAATTAAATATATAACTTTCTAAATATGTGGTGCAAGAAAAGTAATTGCAAAATATTTGATTTTTTTAGTTAGTTCACAAAAAAAATCTTCTTTAATACTACTACAACAGGAGTTAACACTGGCAATATTCTGGAACAAAGTTTTACTTATTTTTGTATTCTGCTAGCTAACAGGAGAGGCTGTAGATGAAAAACAAACTCCTGTTCAAGGACTAATTTAAGAATTGTTGTCAAATGTGAATGTCATGGCTTTGGATGAATTAATTTCTTATTTTAATTCTTGATACTATTTTTAATTTTAAGGGTAGTTCAAAAATTTAACTAGTTCTTTTAATAAAAAACAGAACTTCTATATGACTTCTGTTGTTTTTTTTTTCCTCCCTTTCTTTTTCTCTTGTTAAGCTTTATGTGGTGGATATATTCATGGGAAGAGTGGAACTGTTCTTTCTCCAGGTTTTCCTGATTTTTATCCAAACTCTCTAAACTGCACTTGGACTATTGAAGTGTCACATGGCAAGGGTAAGAATCTAATATGAATTGCATATGTATATGTAATACCTATGTTAAAAAATTCAAACACACAAACACAATAAAATGCTTTTTATGAATTGAGTTAAATCAGTGCCTTCTGACACTCCTTTGAGGAAGAAGTTTATTTTCCCAGAATAAATATATTCAAATGTGGTGTTTCTAGTTTGACCTGATTTTGCAAAAGAAACATTCTTGTAACAGTTACCGGAGGAAATGTGTTTTAATCTCTCTTAGAAAGATATGCAGAAATTAAAAGAGGTAAATATATTAAAATAGTCGTTACTTGTTAAATAGCACTAAATTTTTCAGTGAAAGCTGTCAGAAATTTGTTGATGGCCGTTGTCCTTTATTAAGCATGAAGAAGCAGATTTGATCTGTGTATTAGTAACCTTAGATTTCAGACTCAAATCATTAGGGACAAAAATTATATAACTTTATATTACATATACAGTAGAGTAACATTTGGATACAGAGTTAAGCTTGGCAGCTTATCCTTTAGAGAAATGTGTAAAAGCCTAGAAAGTACTAATGATGCCATACATACCACTGAATTGCAATAAAATAAAAATATTCATCAATCTCCTTTCAATGACCAGAAAAGTCTTTGTTATGTGTGATAATCTGAGAAGTATATTGGAAATTTGTACTGTTTGAAATCTTCTTACAGACTGGATTTTCATTTAAAACTCAGATGGCATTTTAAGTGTAAAATATATGAGAAGACTTTCTAAGAAGACTGTTATTCCCCACAGTAAATAATTGTATTTGAAAGCGTAACTGTGATTAAAAATTTAATTCATTGCTGTACTGGAAGTTGGCAACTGAAAAAACAGTCATGACCTCAGTAAAGGACTGGTCTCAGGAAATATGAATCTGTGTATATGGAAGACAGTACATAAAACTTGTACCTGCTTTGTTCTTGTGTATGGGCACTTCCCTGAAGTTTAGAGTTAAAAATACCATAATTATGCTGGAGGAAATGCAAAAATATAATATGATTACCAAATTTTAGCCAATTGTTAAAGTATGTCTCCTAGTTTAATAGTGATATCACGGTAGAGATTATAAATATGAGACATACAGAAACTTGAGTAAAATCTATACAATACAAATCTAGATTTTCAGAGTGCTGTATATACAGATAACACTGAATCCCATCAATTCTCTTATGGGAGCTACTGCTTTACAGTAAGCTAAATAAACATCCATACAGCACATATTGATTGGTTCAGCCTGTGTGCTTTCTGCAGGTTTTATTCTCTGAATTTCAGGTTTTGAGTCCATGTGTGACTTTTTGTAAAAATCTTTCCATATAATGTGTAAGATTTACTTTTTGTGTCACTTGTGTATAAAGGAAGAGAAAAACTTCCTATTAAAATCTTTTCCCCCTGTTTAATATTTTTAAAGGTGTACAGCTGCTTTTTCATACCTTTCACCTTGAGAGCTCTCATGACTATTTGCTCATCACTGAAGATGGCAGCTTCACAGAACCAGTAGCCAGGTTAACTGGCTCGGTCTTACCCCCTACAATTAAAGCTGGACTCTTTGGAAATTTTACTGCACAGCTTCGATTTATATCTGATTTTTCAATTTCTTATGAAGGCTTCAACATAACATTTTCAGGTAAGAAATTCCATTCTGCTAAATATCCAGAAACTGTTTCCAGATAATATTTTTACTTGTAGATAGCAGAAACATTATGAAACACAAGTAAAAAAAGTCAATAGAAATTGTGTAGTCTCTATTGTAGAAAAGGGGCTAAGGTTTATAAAGGTGGCTAACAGATTCAGGAGGATGTTGGTGATGTGATGGTTTTAAGAAGTTTTCCCTGTTCTCAGAGAACTATCAATCAACAGTGTGAAAAAGAAATCTGGAGGAAAATTAAGGGGAAAAAGAAGTACAAAGATAGAAGGTACTGATTCAGAAGAAAGAAACTAACTGGTATTGTTTGCTAATTCAGTAGTGTGCTAATTTGGAGTCACAGAGGAGTCTAAATTGAAGACTGATTTTGGAATAGAAAAAATATATATCAAAATAAAAGATTTATTAGCTGTTGATATATGAAGCAGTTCTGATATTTTTTACAAATTCATCTTTAAGATAATTGAAAAATTTAAGTTACTGCTTTCTTACAGTCTTCTAAAACTAGATGACAAATAAAATACATTTTTTCAACAATTTTCTTTGGCTATCTTTATTACTGGAATGTAAAATATTTACAGGTACACATATAAATGAATCAACCTCTAGTTAAGATGCTCATGCATATGGATATTCTGTGGAAGGAATATATAAGGAATTCATATTTATAATTCTCTTATATCATTTTTCAAGAACTGAAAAACAATTAATACATTTTGTTGAGATCTGACAATGTTTACAGATGAACATGTTATATATGAATAATGTACCTCATTTAGCTTGTTTATTTGAAAAAAAAAGCACAACTCTGATGAGAGCAATAGTGGCAGTAGTGTTGGATTTATTCATATCAAATGCTTAATTACATTTAATCTGGGTACATTGGACTAGTCAAATCAGAGGTCATTAGTTTTTCAATTCTGGAATGTAAATGCAAATATTAAATGATATCTCTGATAACTTATTTACAAATAACTCAAAATGGTAGAGGGCTAGCTAACTTGTAGAAAAATAGACAAAATAGCATTACAGATGCAAGAGGAAGAATTGTAGACTAACAAAATATGTGGATCACAGCATTTTTCCAACACAAGCAAAGGTTTATGCCCTATCTACGACTGACATATGCGTAGATAGCCATCACACGCCATCACTTATATTAAGTATTTTGAAAAACTTCATTAGGTACATTAATATTATGACACAAAGGAGTGAGTCTGTTTTCTTATTTTCACACAATCAGAATGTATTTCTCCATAGTAAGAAGTATTTAGTGAAAAGACCTTAACCTGTTTTGAACATCATCTAACAGAAATTTGTCAGAAAAATTCCCAGGTGCCTGGAAGTCTGCCACAGGTATCTCCATGTCTACCTCAGCCTTTATAGTGCTGGGAAGAGGTAGTAGAGGTAGAGGTAGTGTTTTCAAAACTTACAACTTCTGCCAGCAGAAATTGGTGTGGTTTATAGATTCCTTCTACTATTCAGGACCTTCCCACAAGACAGTTAATTTAGGGAAGGATTGACTATTTTATTCAGTAAGTTGGCTGTTTAAACACTCATTTGGGTTAGTTTCTTCCCCTGACTAAACGGAGTTTCTTCCTCTAACTAAATGGATTTGACCCTACCTTCCACCTGCCTCCAAGGTAAATGTTTTAGAAAATGGCTTTTCTTATCAGTTATCAGAAATACCTCTCTTTTAAATTATCTCCCGAGTCTTTTGGATCATGTTTTGAAGAATATAAAGTCAAATTTCTTGGATTAGATAAAAAGTTGATCCTTTTCAAAATCTTTTCTTGAACAGTGGTCAGTAGTGAGTATCTAAGTAAGAAAAAAATCACACAAAAAAGGACAAACATAGAGTGATACATCCCCAGCATCCTCTGTGTCAGAAACAGTGTGGCCAGCAGGAGGAGGGA
>NW_010546926.1:0-7988 GCF_000687285.1 Phaethon lepturus
TCCACAGTACATATATGTATAAAGATATACATACACTCTTAAATATGCGTTGTATATTCAGACACTGAACAATCAGCAACACATTTTCAGTTTATCAATAAAAAAAAGAAACAGAAAAAAAAGACAGTAACTGTTCCTGAGCAGGAAAGAAAAGATATAATAGTCTTGTTTAGGACCAAGTGAGAATTCCCTATGCATGTAGACTTATAGAAGGCTTTCAGGGAATTTCGGGTTACCTTCAGCATTTCTATTTTAATTTTGCATTCTAAAAAATATATTGGACAATGATCAGAACTGTCAGTCAGGCTAGTAATTTGACAGACAGGAACAAGAGATGTGATAAAGGGAAAGCTCTGCTGTCAAATGTTTCAGAAATCTTGGTGTACTGCAGATTATCAGATGAGTCGTAACTGTATTTGCTATTAATATTCCTTCAAGTCCTTCATGGAATGATATAATATTTTAAGCTGGATGTAGCTGTTGAAAGCCAAGAAAATCCTACATTCTCAACACAGGATTTACACAAACATTTTTGACCTTATCCTTAGATCCAATAGCTCAAGATACTATTATTACTTTCAGAAACCATTTGAAGAATTTCCCTGTGTAAAAGAAAATGTAACCTTGTGAACAACAAGTAAATTATGGGGTATTCGTATTACTGGTGTCAAAGTTTTTTTCTATAGCACTGTTCTCATAAACTATGTGCTTTGCACTGCATAAGGTACACCTAACTTTTACCAGGTAAAAATAAATGTAACTGTTATAAAACCTGGGAAGATATGTATAAACTGTTCCTCCATTTAATAGAATGGTACTTCGAAAGAAAATTATGTAGATTAAATAATTAATTATTGTGCTTTTCAATGTCCCTGTTCAATATAAAGCAGTCATACAAATCTTTTAAGGTTTCAAACAGTGTTTTGGTTGCTTTAAATGATGCATGTCTTGAAACTCAGATGAAGCAGTGATGCATTTTTAACTGGGCAATTAAAATAATTTTTCATGGTTCCTAAGTGGATTAGTTCTAAAATTACTTGTCTACTGAAAAAACATTTTTGCCAAGCAGTTATCAAATATCACATTTCTAGACAATGCCTTCTTTGTCATCTTGTCCTGTTTCTCATCCTCCTTCAAATGTTTACTGAACAAAGTCGCCTTTTTGAAATTATTCACTAAAAAGAATTTATCCTTCTCTTTAGTAAACTTCAAAACCTTTCCCTTAGTAAATCTGCAGCAAAAAATCCTGTTATGTATAAGTAAAATTTAGCTCCAGTACGCAATGCAACACTTGGGGTGTTTGAACTTAAGAACGCATTCCTCATTTTGTGCTTTAAGTTCATTTATAAGACAATTCCCTTGGAATAGAAGGGAATACACTATTAGGAATTTATTGTAATTCAGACTCACTGATGGATGGACGAACACGGCTGAAACTCAGCCTTGGAGAGATGGATAGGATTGATTAAGCAGTTACTTCAGTTCATTCTCTGCAACAAATTTCTTCATGAAACAAGCTTTGTTTCATTTACTGGAGCTTTTTGCCCTAAATTACACTAAAAAAGTTTACTCTTTGTGCTTTGAGAAAATATTTACTATTATGTCCACCTCTAGATTTTTTTCCTATTTCAAAGCAAAAATAAGGAAATTTTATCTCCCTGATATATTAGGTCCAGTGCTCTCAGAGAAGAGAGGGTCTGAAGCACAGTGGCTAAACTCTTCTTCTGCCCACAATCTATAGTGGCAAAAGGAAGATAGAAAATAGAAATGGAAATTTTGAATTTTCAGTGGTTCTGATATGAAAGAAAGCCTTAAAAAAATTCTGGAAGCTGGAAAACCACCCCCCACCAATGTACTAGAAGCTCCACTGTATGCTGTTTCAGAAATGAACTCTGTTCCTTGGTATATACTGTGACTGGGTGAAACTATCAGTGCCTACCCTAAAGCTATGTGTTTGTTTTGAGGAACACAGAGGGAGGGCAGCAAAATATACATTATAAAAATATATTATTGTTTTGGACATTTTCTCATATACCTGCTGCTATTTTGATGATTTAAACTTCACATACTCTTAAACAAGCTATTCACTACTTCGAAACATGTCTCTCAAAACATGTCCGATGTGTATAATTCTTCGCTTTGAACGTTCTGTTTGGTCTTTCGGAAGAAACCAGTTACTGTCAATCAAATACAAATATATTTAAAAAAAATCCACTCACAGTTAGTAGTTTCAGCAAATTATTTATCTGACGATTGCTTTAGTTATGTTTGTGTCCCTTCTCTGTCTAGATAGTGAGGCCTCCAGAACATAAACTACATTTTATTCTGTATTAATAAGGTATTCATGATTCATGCAATGAGTGATGAACCCTCACTTGAGCCTCTTTGCCATGCCAAAATGTAAAGTGAATGAAAACCAGTAAGTCAGTAAGAGGACTCCAGGGAATTCTGTTCCTATTTGAACACATGAGAAAGAAACAGCTTCATGAAAATTGGTACTTACAGCCTAATAATATGATTAAGATAAAGCTACACAATACCTCTCAAAGGAGACAGTAATTTCAAGTCTTTTCCCCTTGTTCTGCCCTGGTTTGCAAAAAACCCCTTGTTGAAACATCTTTGTGTTTTCTGGCTGTCTATTAAATTTACTGAAACTGGTCAACATGTTCAGAAGTTGCAGGCTGGATTACTGACAGAGGGACACAGCAGGATTTCCTTAGGAAAGTCAGGCTAATCTGATTGTTTAAAAAATATCCAAAGTGAATTGCACTTTTTTTTCAATTTGCATTATATGAAACTAAATAAATGATTGCAGAACTCAGCCTTTTTAATCCTTTATATTTTTGCCCCCCCCCCCCATTTCATATAAATAGCTTCAGTTTCCCTTCTGAGTTTATTTTTTCTCAGATTGTCAACTTGGCCATTTCCTACTTGAACAAATACTTTAAAAATCACCTTTAAGATATTTCTTACTTATTTTCCTATATAAATTGGTGAAACATTAAAATGCAATTTCAATATATATTTCCACTGCTCATTTTAATTTTACTGTAAAAATTCCACAGGCAAAATTTCTTTTGGGCTGAAACAGCTGACTTTCCTGTCATAAAATGCTAAAATACAGTTCAATATATGCTGACTTATGCTATTCTGGATACAACAATAATTTTCAGGTAGCACTTAATCATAAGGGTATTCACCAAAATGCGGAAAAATTAACTGTCTTCAGCCATGTTACTATTGTTATTTGTAGTTCAATGAACACTGTTCTTATAAATCTCTTTTGTTACAACCTTAATTACCTAATGGACAACATTGCCAAACGTTTCAGACTGCTTTAATTAAATTAAGTGAGTACAGGGGCACTTCCTTTTTGCCTACTCTGCCGTTATTTAGCCAAAGTACACACATTTAATACTGTCAGATTTCCATCATAAGTAATTTCCTTCAGCCTTGCAATTTTATTTGTACCGTTCTTTGAATTTCCTTTAAATTCTTAAAATATTTCTTCTATGTTTTTTCCCAGAACTAAATTTCATTTTCTGTGTATGAACTTGTCAGCACAATAAAGGAAAGGATTCTTACTTTTTCATTAATGACACAATATCTGAGCCCCAATGCCATTTTTAATTGCTGTTGCAGCTCTGCCTTTTCATCATCCTCAGAACTGTAATTCTTCATTTCTCAGTGCTCCTCTGTCTTAAGAGAATTTTTTACTAATATCTCTGGAAGAGTCTTGGGTAGAGTCCTTTTTTTTTTTTTTTTGGTGGGGCAGAGGTAAGCAGATGAGAAGGGAGTCACAACTGCAACTTACCAAGAGTTCGGAAGGGTCTTTGGTTTGGAGTATGGGAGAAGAAACCAGGTTTCAAAGCATTTGTGATCACAATGTCAAAATACTCTTCAAAATCATTCCTAGAAAGTAAAGGAAATTAAATTAGCTAAACTAATGAATTAGCCAAGATGCCATTAAATACTCTTTAAGACTTAAGAAAAACACTTCTTTTTTTCCAATGCTTGTTCAGTGTCACTACTGCCCTTCTTTTCCTGAGGTTGTGAAAAGTGAGAAGACAACTGGCTGAGAACCTACAGTATTGTACCTTCAGGACCACTCATTATTTGTAAAAAGATGTTCCTTGGCTGAGGGAGTTTTTAAAACTCAGGAGAACATGTAATGGATGACACATTTAAATCTCAGGTGCTAGCATATGCATAGACATGTATAGAGAGGTGTAACTGAGGGATTTTCTTTATAAAGCAGAATACCTGAAGTCAAGTGATGGACGAAGGAAGTAACTGAAGACTGAAGACACTTAAACGCAGGTGCTTATATTGCTGATATCCGTACTGTATGTATGCACAGGCCTAATGGGTGTCTAAGATGTCACTATAGTCAAGAGAGACCTAATTAATACAGCCAATTCTAAAGGGTGATTTTACATACCCTAAAGCTGAAGTATCAGTTTGTTAGCTGAACTCTTTCTTCAGACTCCACTGGCTGCTCTGACTAAATCCCTGCTGGTTGCAGGGAGGTTAGACGTGTGGCTCACAAAGCACTTACCAAGTACGAGTCTTAACCTGCCAGATGAATCACACCACTAAATTCAGATTTTTCAAAGATAATTAGGGCCATGAAAATACAGATCAATATCTGAACTGTGGAAATCCCACCCATTTAAATGGGATTGAATGTTTGAGCATGGCATATAAGTGGAACTTTTTTGTATTAGGTATTTTGAGAGACCTGTATGCAAGTCAGTAGCATCACGAAGCCAATAGGAAAAAGAGGCAAGCTCGGGGAACATTCATGCCACCAGTCCTACCGTGAGATGGACTATTTCTAGAGGTGCCACTTATTCCTACTCTAGCAAGGGTCGTCTGTAATTTAAGGAATCTGTTAGACCTTGCTTATTATATCATCAGGCTGGAAACTGTAGCAAAATACAATAAAGCCTACCTACAAGTTTTAAAGTTACTAAAATACAGAATTATATTATATTTAAGCAGACAAATTCTGCTTAAAGAGTGGTTAGTTTTTATTACGGGGAAACATAAACATACATAAACAAAAAAGTACTGTGACACGTATTTTATTTTAGTAGGAATGTTTCATTGCTTAGGTTACTGTATTGCCTATAATATCTGAAAAATGGTGGATACTCTTGCATGGAACAAAGAATTCCCAGATGGCAAGTCCAGGATGGGTACAGGTGTTAAAATGTTATCAACAGGAGAAGTTTACTGGAAGAAAACCAGCTAACCATGTCACTTTCAAATAATCTACAATTTCCCATGGGACTGAGATATCCTAACTAAAAACCTGAATGCTCTCCCTATAAGCTTATCTTCAAGCCCTTATTTTGTGGTCTAAATTACATTCCAGCTTTAAAATAGAGTGTCTTTAAATTTCCTTCCTCTAATGAAATTTTAGGTTTTTTCTCCACTTGTGATCACATGTAAACCTCTACCATTTTAAAAGAACCAGTACCAAATAAGAAAATGGTGTGTTTTAAAAATTAGCTTCCGTGTAGAAGATTCCAGAAGTTGAGCAAAGAGGCACGGCTCTTCAGTCCTTTGGGTGGAAAGTCCTGATAGAAGTAAACTTTTCAAATTAGCATATGGTGCAGATGATTCTTCCATGGATAAGTTAACCTTGAACTTTCAAAAGAAAGCCACCATTTCAGAGCACGATGAAGACTTGTGGGAACAGTGGCAAGCGCTTTGTGTAAAAAATTTGAAACAATGAACAAAGTTTTCAGAAGATTCGGTTAACTTTCTATTGATTTGTTGAAAAAAAAAGCTGTGTTTTGTGTGGAGAGGTGTTATCTGTGACCTTTTTTGAATCATAGTAAATCGAAGTACGAAGCTGCTGATTTTATGAGAGTCTGTATCTTGTGTTGCATTACTACGTAACATTGTAAGTGATAAAACCTGTTCCAGTTACTGCTTGTGCTTGGCATTGTGGCCTGTGGTTACAGTAAATGGCTAAGACAAAGGGTAGGATGTATTTCACATAACTTCAGCCATCTAAAAATTGCTTGCTGAATTCACAGCTAGTGGTCTACCCACAGACAGAGTCAATGGAGAAACATCCACATTCTTAGAAGGCAATTCATCCCACTTATTTCAGACATAATTCTATGGTACACAATAAATTGCCAAGGATGATGCCCAGTGTTTTCTTTCCACTAACCACAGAGGGAATCAAAATGACCAGCTTCAAAAAATTCCTAGCTTTCAGGTGGCTAACACTCATGAAAAAGTGTGGTTGAGCCTGGCCTAATGCCAGGTGCCCACCAAAGCTGCTCTATCACTCCCCTCCTCAGCTGGACAGAGGAGAGAAAAATATAATGAGAAGCTTATGGGTTGAGATAAAGACAGGAAGAGATCAGGCAGCAATTACCCTCACAGGCAAAATAGATTTGACTTGGGGAAAAATTAATTTAATTTATTACCAGTCAAATCAGAGTAGAGATAATGAGAAACTAAAGCCAAATCTTAAAAACACCTTTCTCCCACCCCTTCCTTCTTCCTAGGTTCAACTTTGCTCCCAATATCTCTACCTCCTCTCCCACAGCAGCGCAGGGGGATGGGGAATTGGGGTCGTGGTCACTTCATCACACATTGTCTCTGCCGCTCCTTCCTACTCAGAGTCTTCACCTGCTCCAGCGTGGGGTCCCTCCCATGGGAGACAGTTTTGCATGAACTCCTCCAACGTGAGTCCTTCCCACAGGCTGCAGTTCTTCATGAACTGCTCCAGCCTGGGTCCCCCCACGGGTGCCGTCTTTCAGGAACAGGCTGCTCCAGCCTGGGTCCCCTGTGGGGTCACAAGTCCTGCCAGCAACCCTGCTCCAGCCTGGGCTCCTCTCTCCATGGGGCCACAGGTCCTGCCAGGAGCCTGCTCCAGCGTGGGCTTCCCACGGGGTCACAGCCTCCTTTGGGCATTCCCCTGCTCTGGCGTGGGGTCCTGCCCGGGCTGCAGGTGCAGATCTGCTCCCCTGTGGAGCTCCATGGCTGCAGGGGCACAGCCGGCCTCACCGTGGTCTTCCCCAGGGGCTGCTGGGGAACCTCTGCTCCGGCGCCTGGAGCCCCTCCTGCCCCTCCTGCTTCGCTGACCTGGGGTCTGCAGAGTTGTTTTCTCTGACATATTCTCACTCCTCTCTCTGGCTGTTGATGTTTAGCAGAAGGTTTTTCCCCGTCTTAACTATGTGATCCCAGAGGCCCTACCACCGTCGCTGATGGGGCTTGGCCTGGCCAGTAGCAGGTCCGTCTTGTAGCCAGCTGGCGTTGGCTCTGTCAGACACAGGGGAAGCTTCTAGCAATTTCTTGCAGAAGCCACCCCTGCAACTCCCACTGCTACCAAAACCTTGCCATGCAAACCCAATACAAAAGGTGAGATGACACTCAGCTTCAGTGACTATGTGATGATTGACTTGTCTTTAGGTGTGCTCCTGCCAACGCTTAAACATTCAGTTAACTTGACATGTATTCTCATGGTAGGTAAGCCTGAAAAGTCACACCATGATGTTGCTACTTGTGTGAATGAAATCACACTTACTTCTGTATGTTTACATGCTTTATAGAGTGATCCCAGCAATATGTGTGTGCTCTGGCTGGGAAACGGTTCTAATTTTATTTCAAAATGAGTTTTTCTCTTAGACTTCCTCTCTCCTTACTAAAATTTCTTTCAGTCAAAGATAACTTGGTCAGATGAACACATCTGGGATAGTTTGCTCTTGAAGTGGTACATTATACACTTAAGCATGAATTTCACAGCACTGACTTTATGTGAACAATAATTTTTTAGCCAAAAAAGAACTTAAATAAAGTGCAAGAAAGTTAACAGTTACAAGGTAAGAATATTAGGAGTAAGAGGCTATAACTTCACACACATCTCCCTCTGCTTTTTGTCTTTATCCTTAGGGTTTTTTTGATGTTATACTCTACAGTACTGAACTTCTCAGTATGATATTGATCAGTTGAAAGTAGGG
>NW_010546926.1:8019-55626 GCF_000687285.1 Phaethon lepturus
ACAGATTTAATTCATAAGGGTTGATGTCAAGAATAAAACGCAGTTAGCCTGGTCAAATTAAAGTTAAGGGCAGAGATAATAGGTGTGAACATAGACTATATTCTAGTATCACAAAATGCAGCATGGGCATGTAGAGACTTATTGTCTGATGTAAGAGGCATGGAACAAACAAAAGCAGTATGAAGTTTAGAATTATTTTCAGGAAAAGAATACAGTAAGGTCTAATGGACAGTGGAGTACTCAGTTCTCCAGAAGATG
The DNA here is from genome assembly GCF_000687285.1 of Phaethon lepturus. Taxonomy (NCBI): domain Eukaryota; kingdom Metazoa; phylum Chordata; class Aves; order Phaethontiformes; family Phaethontidae; genus Phaethon; species Phaethon lepturus. The sequence continues at coordinate 8,278 of NW_010546926.1, forward strand.
TCTTGAAGCCACATTGCATGAGTCACTGGAAAATATGATTGTAAATAAACAGTGTAGAACATCTACACTTATGTGGAGAGTGATCCAGTCTCCTTCTAGCTGAATAGCTCTTCTCTGCCTTTTGAAAGGCAACCAACCCTCTCTGCTACTTTGCTTACTGTCTTCCAGCAGAATGTCTACGGCTGCCTTAAACAGATAAAACAGTACCCACCAAGGAAAAGAAAGCCAAAATCATTACATGTGGCCAAGAATTTAGCTTAATACCAAATTTTCATTCAGAAAACAACTAGAAAGATCTACACAAAAGAGTTCATTCACAGGCATCTCACAGGGAGAATTGCTTTTTGTGAGGAGGTATAATGAGCAATTATAATGTTCATGCAAGGCAGTAAGCACTGGCACAGCTGATGCTCCATTTAGCTTTTAGCCCAGAGAGTACAAAAGAGAAGTGATACTGGCAAGACTGGTTTTGGTAGCTCTGTTTTTCACCTTACCTGTGGTTTTCTTACAGTGAAAGAAAACCACTTTCTATTCACTCAGCTGTGCCCTTGCAGACCCAGATAGCCGAGGTTGGCTTGCATTGTACTACTTTGTTCCTTTGATTCATTTATTGAATAGTCTCACCATGTCACCCACCTAGCTATTTGCATCACTGATTAATTCCTTTCTAAGGGTGTTGGTGATGGTTCTGCTGCATTTCACTGAATTTGATTTGACCAGTCATGTTCTTAACATTACAGCTAAAAAAGAGTCATCAGCAACTGCAATCTCAACCAATTGCCAAGTGCAATCAACTTGGCAAAACTGCCTGTTTTATCTTTTCTGCTGTGATCCGTAAATGCACATTTCTCATGCACAAGCATCTCTTGGAAGCCATCATTGTGAAGTATTTGTAACTTTTTCCATGCAGATTTACTGCAAGGAAATGAAATATTACTACTACTTGCACTCACCACTGGAGAAGCACAGAAAGGAAGAGGATTGAGTAAGACAGTCTAGTCAATACTTATGATAAAATTGGGATTCAGATGATGTCCTTAATTGGGTGGTGGCCTGAAAGATATTCTCCATCATCTTCAATCCGATCTGTTGTCCAGAAAAGATGCAGGTTATGTGTGCTGTGGGTCAGATGATAACAGCTCACAGGCTCATAGATGGACTACTTTGTCTTGAGTTCCTTGTTACACTGTACTAGAGAACAGTAACACCAGAAACCTCTGATCCAAATAATCCGTAACACATAAAGAAACTCAAATTAACTTCCCTATAGCTCAGGCTTATCTCCAGTTGCTCTCTGGCAGATATAATTTGAAATGGACATTGCACTTACCCAAGAATATGTTCACACAGGAGCCTGCAATAGTCACTGTGAGAACTAGTAATTAATAGCAGAATCTTCCCAGCACTCTTCAGTTGTTTCAGCCACTTTTTTACAGACTCGGGACATCTTTGTAAATATTTGTCTGGATGATTTTTCACTTCTGGGAAATACATCCCACAGTCTTCTAAAAAATTAAAACATAATTATGTATTATCCAATCCTACTCACAAATCACTTAATCCACACAACAAATACCCTTTTACGTGCAAACAATAAAATTCTAGAAAGGTGAAACAAAGTTTAACATTTTCCCTGGATTGTAATTCAATATAAACCAAAAACCCAATCAAACCAGGAGGATACACTGTAGCAGAAAAAAGTTTGTATGATTTTCCTCTTTTATTATGGAATTTTCACAGTTATTTTATTTGATGTTCTTTTTCTCAGAAGAGCAAATAATACATAAATCACAGCGTATAGTCTTACACAGCAAATAATTACTTCCTGTCACCGTTGCTCAATTTTTGGCTATTCAGTTTGCGATTTTAAAATGAGTTTAATGTTTAGAAAATGGTAAGGACCTGAAATTCTCAAGAACATCTGTTCAATTCAAACTTCGGATACTTTAGCATTGTCTGATCAATAACATCCATTTTAATATTTTTCCAGTTTTCACAACTAGCACTTTATCTAATGGCTGATAAAACAAACTGGCAAAGATGCACAGGTATGTTGAATACTAGGAACGGATAAATCAACCCCACCTAATTCCAATTCCAAGATCAATAATGCTCTTTTTGCTGAATAGAACAGCAACAGAGTATCGCAAAAATGCTTGGAATGTAAGACTTTCCCCACATTCAAGATTTCCCCCAAGGTTCAGCTGGACAGGGTGCTGTGCCATCTTGTCTAGACTGTGCTGTTGCCAAGAAAGTTTGGACCATATGATCTTTGAGGTCCCTCCCAACCTGGTATTCTATGATTCTATGATTTTAAGAAGCATGTAATAACACTAAGTTGGTAAAAAGTTATCCATTCATTAAAGTCACCAATAAATATTTACTTTGCTATAACCCATAGCTGTTTTACCAAGATGTCAAATTGACATTAAATTTACCTTTTTTGATCATTCCTATGATCTATGACTACATATTTCCCCTGTGCTCAAACCCTCTACAACCAAAAATGTCAAGCTAGTTAAAGGTCTAAAAAGAAATATAACAATTGTAGAGGCAGAAATGATACCAAGTATTTGGCTCTCAGTCTGCATGTGTTATGGTATAATGAACATCATCACAGAAGATTATTTTTCTTCCAGCATTTGTTCTATATGCAACTGTCTGTGGTCAACTTTGCTGAATGATTTAATAAATCCCAGACATTACTTAGCCTTCTGGTATGTGAGTAATGCTATTCTCTAGTTTGAAAAAATAAGATTTAAACCACTTGAACTTTAGCTATTTAATGAAAGAGAACATGTATGTTTGAAACAGTAGTATCAAAGAAAGACTGAAAGATGCTGGGTGCTAAACATAACACTATTTCATAAATTACACATTCAAACATCTTCATATGGCAGGAAAAAAAAGTCTCCCAAAAGACATTTCAAATTGGCTGTTATGACTGCAACTAGACAGGAGGCAAAAATGTCTTATTCTGTACTGTGACTGGACTCATTCCTTTCCAAAAGCCACAGGGTGCACTACTATATCTGAGGAAAGTCTCAAAAAAAATCTCCCAACTCATAACCAGGTCACTCTTCCAGTCCTTCACAGTATTTAGGTGAGGCTGCGTTAACAGCCTGTACCAGGGGAATATGAGCGTGTTCCTGCAGCCAGCATTATGGGATGCCACAATGTTTGCTTTGAGAGCCAGCCAAGACCAATGATTTTTTTGATTAAATGAAGTGGATTTACAAAAGGTTTCCTGTAGTGTTTCCCCCGCCTCTTTCCTGGGGCGTGAATATTGTTTGGGGTGAGCAAGATAGGTTCTAGGAACAGAAGCGGCATTATTTTTTTCAGTATTATCATTAGTAATTTTATTTCATATGCTATGCTATGACAATTTTTCTTCTTCACTGCTTTGGAAAATGTACAACTACATGAGAATGAAGAGGGACACAAACAAAGCAGGCTTGGCATTAGCTCTCACAGGTTCAAACAATTAGAGATGACAAAGTTCATTTATATATACAGTGATCTATGACTGTTTTTACCCTAAGGTAAAAGATCTGTTTTATATGAACTTTACTGTTGGACACTCTTTGTTTTTCCTTATCAAATGCCTTCCATGCTCTGTCGACCATTCGTTGATGAGCAACTAATTTAAAGACTTTAAGTAAATTTAATCAACACTGTCTTCTTTGCCCATACTCGGTGCTATGTGATAGATCTGTGATACCAGGCCTTTGAATTACATCTGCAGTGGAAAAGGTCAATAACTCTGGATTCAACATATGAGCTGAAAGAGAGTCTTATTCTAGTTTTCTGTCTAGACCCTTAAGCCCAACTGTTAATTGCAGGCAAGCAATGAATCAGTCCTTGACAGTGGGATTTGAAGTTTGCCTCTGGGCTGTTTGCCATATCAGGCAGATATACCTTAGAAGAATCCTCATTAAAGCATACTCTACTGTAATTAGGCCAACATGGCCCAGGAAAGTAGAGTTTAACTTAATTCCTAACATACTATTGCATCTGGTGAAGACAGTTTGGTCGGATACCTGTACTCATACCTGTAAAGGAGCATAACCACCAAAGCCTGCAAGATTTTATTGAAAGCCAAATAAACAAAAGCTGAAAACCTTGCTCATTATCCCAGGCCAAGAGCCAGTTTTGAGGAAGACAGCAGAGTCACAGGTACCTTGTTGGCGAAAAGAGTTGTGGAAGTTTTATCATGTTATGGAGAAAGAGCATCATGTCAAGACTTCACAATCAAATGGAATGATGTGACAGTGAGAAATCAAGCATTTTTCCCAAGGGCATATATTACCACTATGCCATATGCTGCACTTTGTCTTTCTAAAGCAGAAAAACCATAAAAAGAATAAGAAAACTCTAACGAGCAAAGAGTCAGTGAGAAATCAGAAAAGTACTAATTTTACAAGAGCCAACAGAGGACAGGTGAAAGTGAGTTAATGGTAACAAGAGTGATTTTATGCAACTATTGTACAGTTCTGTTCTTGAAAAACAAAAAAATGATTCTTCAGACAAACACCATTCTTGAGAAATAAGAAATGTCTCTAGCCTGCAGTACCTTCCTGATAACGCTTACGGACCATCCAAGTTTCAAAACACTCTTAAAATTTGAACTATAAACACTTCACTTTAGAGAAGCTTTCCAGGTCCACAAATTCACTGTATCAAAATGGGGGACTTCTGGTCACCACCAGATCTACAACTGACAGTTTGCTATCTATACACTGCTTAAAATAAAATCTCTACATTTTTATCTCCTGTTTTATGAATATCACTTAACACTTAAGATAAAGCTATATGAACATTGGCAGTGTGAACACTTTCTCAAAATACAAGAAGCATTTCATAAAAGAAATGGAAACAAGAAGACTGCCACAATCAACATAACAATCAACATATTTGCCCCCTGTGATTTTATGAGAAAACTTAACCCAATGATGTGGAGCAGGAAAGCAAATGTCTAAGCATTTTACGCTCAGCTTTGTAATTTATTACATGTATGTTGCCATGGAGCAAATGCAGTTTTTCCACTTGCATTCTTGTTACTAAACAACTTGGAGTTTATCTGAAATCTCTGCAATACAGCCTGGGATAGCAAATTAGCAACTAGCCTCTGTAGGGATTTATAATCATCTTCCAAATACACTTTCAAAAGTAATAATTACCTTTGCAGTCCATTAAGTATCCCTTCAGAAAAATATACTTCTTTTTTAAGCAGATGATAAAAATATAAGCAACTAAAATGAGCTGTCTAGAACTGCCACATATTAAAGTCCTGCCAGAGCCTCTTATCAGATCTACATCCTGTTGTATTTTCAAAGCAATATAATTTCATCTATGTATATTATCAGAGGTTCCCTTAGTGTCCAGTTTGGGGTTTGTTCTTTCTTGTCTCATCTGACATTGTAATTTGATCAAGATGTTCTTTGCATCGTCTTGCCTTACAGTTTAATTGCTTGTAATACAGCTGTGATAGCAAGTGTGATGGGAATTATGTATAGCTGGAAATGAAAAACCCCCAGACCAAACTCAGAAAGAGCCTATCGAACGTTTGCCGTGACTGGCAAAAGTCCTCCAGCACAGACAATAATCCAGTCTTTAATCCAACTGCCCTCCTCTATCTACTACGGTCACAAAATTACTTTACTGAAGTATGCAGTTTGGTGTTCTAATAGAATACCTCTATTTGGGGAAAAAATAATTGTGGATTTCTCTTGTGCTCTTTATTACATCACTTCTCTTTGGCAGGGTCAGTTTATGCCCCACTGGCTCTGGACTCCTTTGGACTCAATGTCTCTAAATCTGCACTGCCAGGACACTGCAGTTTTCATCCCTTAGCTGTTATTTGGTTTATAAAAAAGGCTTGTTTCTGGCAACGTTTCAGTCCAGAACTAAAACACAGGAACACAGTGTATTTTTCAGTATTGTCACTGCTTCTAAGGGGCACCTACTTGATTGAATTAAAAAGAATTTATCCTCTATTTATGAAATTTAGCTAAGCAGAGAGGTATGAGGCTAAAAAAATCCCTGGAATTCAGCCAAGAAAAATAAACTTTCAGCTGCCAATTTGTACCTTGTATTTAGTGGCTTTAACGACTAACCGTCTCTTACAATGAAAGTAGTATTTGGGAACGTAACTTTTCTCTCTTTTATATTCAAAGGCAATTTGATAGCTTAGCTGTCAATACCCATAGCCAGATTCTCTGCAACTCTGAAGTGAGAACTTATACCTCGTCCCTAATTTTTGTCTGAATGCAGGCTTGTAGTTAACAGTTATTAATCTGATAAGCAGAGTAGAGCTGAAATAAAGTGTTACTATCAACAATGATGCAGACAACTATATTCATTGTGTATTGCTTTTCACTGTAGTCTTACAGCACCTCAAGTTTTTAGAGTGAACAGAGACATTTCTTTGACCATTGTTGTTGTTGTCTTTTCTTGTCTAAATAAACAACTAACATGAGCATTCAACAGAAACACAAGAAAAATACCTTCATTACACATGATTTTGCAAAAGAATTTACATTTCAGCTACTGAAAGCAAGTAGAGGAGAAAGAGGGTTATGGTTAAAACTACATTAGACAAGTAACATCTTTCACTTCCTTTCAGTTAAACTCAAGTGTGTATTCTAGTAGGAACAGCAGAAGTAAAACAAGAGGCAGAGGGAAGGAAATGTTAACATAAAGCAAGATAAGAAAGCAGAGTGAGGCATGAAGCAGGGATGACTGGGCAAAATATGGTTACATTCTGGAGGCCTGGGTTCAGGCAGATATCAGGAACAGGGAGCAGCAGGAAGAGATAAATCATCCCGCTCCTTCCCCTAGGAGATAAAGATGTTTAAAAACAGAATAAAAGGACAAGACTCCAGGAAGATAGGAAGTTAGGAAGAGGCAAATGTCATAAGAGCAAAAAGAAGTGTGGCGATGTCAAATATTCTGCATTTTTATGTTTTCTGCAATTGCCTTAATTCCTTACTGTTCAGTTTCTTAACAGACCAAAGGGTTAAGGATCCTGGTCCAGTTCAGGTAGGAAGCATACTAGCTATTTACACCTCTTAGTTAACTAAGAGCAGACATGAAAAGAGGATACTGAGTTTGGAGACAAGGGAGATGTTAGTATTATGGTACCAAATGTCTCATTCTCACCTGAAAAAAAAGAGAAGCGGTGTTTTGGGAGTAGAGGAGGGGAAAAAAAAAAGAGTATGGGTGAGTTGGCCAGTGCAGACCAGGAATGCAGAACGACACTTTGGTGAGTCGCTGCACATCATGAGGCCAAACTTGGCAGCATGATGAACCTCTGCTTGTTGAAGCTAAGAATTAGTTTGTGTGCTGGGATATATGAGTGGCTGCCTACTAAGCAGAGTACCTTTCAAGCTACTCATAGATGTACAAGTGGAACAGAACAGGAAAGAAAAGGGACAAAAATGACAGAACTCAGAAGAGAGGAGCTAAGAAATATGAAGAGAAATGACAATGTACCAGTATTAAGGATAAGTTGTATTCTATGAATAATGCATACCCATAGATAGGGAACATGTATCAGTATGCCAAATCAAATTAAAGTGAAAATTTTTCCTCCTATGCTCTCAGAAAAGTAAGGGGTTTTATGATCATAAAGTAAATGCTTTGCACGTGGCACTTCAGTTTTGAACACATCACCTATTACCAATGAAAATACAAGATCAACTGATCCGCCATTTGCCTCTTTTACATGTGTATCTGTCAAAGGAAATGTTTACAGCTCATGTAACATTAACCTTCTTGATATTTTTAGCAACATCCAGCTCTGGTCAGGCAGAAATAGGTAGTATTTTCTAAAATAATAAACTATTTTCCAGTGATGACAACTCTATGTTCACCTTGATTAATTTCAAGGGGGTGACCATACGGGAAGGATCTGTGGTAGGCTAGGGAAAACATGACTACTTGGATTAATAGTGACTTCAGGGCTATAAAAATATTTAATATACTGAAAGAAACACTTCAGCAGAACACACACAAAACATCACCTCTGCAAATATTTCATGGGTTACTTCTTCTTCTACTCATTTTCTACTCCTGTGACCTGCGAGAAGCTTACTGCAAAAATTAAAATGCTTTGGTAGTTCAAGGTAGGTCTCAAATTAAAAGGAGGCTGAACGACTAGAAATTCTTCTAAGGAAGCCAAGAGTGGCTGTTGTTTCTTCTGGTTTGATATAACAAGGCAGGAACCACCATGCTCCCTCCCACCCTCGCATTTCTGAGGTGAGATTCAGGAACAGCACAGGACCTTTAGCTATATTTAAATGGAAGTCATAACGTCAAAATTAGAGGCTATTGCTGCTCTGTCATCTCTTAGCTGAACGTCACCCCCAGCCCCCACTATATGTGTTCCACAGTGGATTGAAGACCTACAATGGCCAGTCCAGAACCTCAAGGCTGCAGGTTTCAGGGCTGGTCCAAACCAAAATCAGCTTCAAGGTGAGGCTGTACCTTTTCTTGAAAACATAACTTGTTAACTACTTTTTCACAAAAGCCTTTCAAGCAAGCTTAAAACCTACAATTTCCTGACACACACATCACACTCCCTCTGCCACTTCCTATCTGAAGGAACCACCCCACTCAGTCTGCCTTAATCTTCACCCTCTTGCTTCCTAGTCCTGCCTCATCTCCCACCTCATCAGCAGCACCCTGGCTGCAGAACTGTTGGGGGTCCTAGGAGTGGAATGCCACAGCCAGATGCTTGCATGTTTTTTTGCATGTAGAGTTATTTTTGCTTCTTGTTGAGGTCCATGGACACTGGAAGAGAAAGTCAGGCTATTTTCATATGTTATCTGTTCTTATTAGCATTCCCAAATGGCCAAGATCAGCTCAGACCACTTCTACCTTGCTGGTCTACAACTGCTCCCAGGGACAGAGTTAGCCCCGTTCTGCTGTCTTTGCCTTGTCTCAATCCATGCTTGCAGATCCCTTCCTTTAGTTAAGGATAGCAATGCAAATTAAAAAAAGTCATGAGAACCACGTGGTACGTGGCAAAGTTTGCAGCCTGACTTTATGAGGACTGCTAACACATGACATTTGTTAGAAAGGTGTCTAGACGTGGGTAGTTGGAATGACCTTCCATAGCTTTGTATACACGAAACTTGGAAACAGCATTTCCTTTTTTCCTTGTTTTTAGTTTTCCTTCTGTTTTTTTTGTTAATATTTACATCAACATAGTAATGTTTCCATAGTACACTACAAAGCAGGAAGGATGTACTTTGGAGGTAGGAAAGGATCTGTTGCTACATTTTAGAGGAAATTATTTCTTTCCCAAAATATTTCACTTCCTTGCTTTACATTACTATGCTAGTTTGCAGTGTAACAGACCAGATTTATCAAACTGTATGAGATCAATTAATTTGTGATGACACACTTGCAGCCCATGGGCTGAGCACTAAACCCATGCAGAGGTAACTACCATTTGTTGGACAAACATATTCAGTTAAATCAGTCTGATTCTACAGAACTTCATAATCCCTACTGCAATGTGCAAACATGTAAAGTGAATATTCCACATGTGGAAAAATCTGTTTTGTTCCATGGTGAAGAATGTCTTATAGAATCCATGGAACATGCTTACCTACACTCAGAAGTAAAAGACAGAAAGGCGATATAATAATTACTCAAAGCAACAAAATCCACATTTTTTCCTCCTGTTAAAGGTTTACATGGATCACTTGTTATACAAGTATTGCCATGGTGTTAATATTTACAGGGAGGCAACATATTAGTGGGAAATTATTGTAAATATTCTGGAAAAATCCATCTTCACCTATACACAGATTGCTGAAGCTACTGATCCTCGTACATTCATTTGTCATACAAGCTTGCTCTTACGCCATAGAAGTATATGTGAGACTATTCTTCTATATACATTATAACTATATGCACTGAACACCTTCTTTTCCCAACAAACTTTGCATACTTAAATGCCTGTTAAGCTATACCTGGGGCCAACTCAGGCACCTTTAAAATATATCCCTCGGTAAACACATCACAAAAACTGCAAAACAGTTTAGGACAGAAGGAGGAAATTGTTTTGTTCAACTGAATACAGCTAAGAAGGTGGGAAATGGGATCTGTTCAGGATGCTGCTGTAGTCTAAAAGAAATGTTGGCATCTAATTTGACAGGAAGTCAAATATTAGACTACATTTTTATTTGTCCATCTGACGGGGCTTACTTGAGTCTATTGGCATGTATGAAACATGCCGTTACGTTTGGTGTGGAAATGAAATACATAATGAAGAAATAAAATACAGTCCATAGGTATTTTATAGTGACACCCAGACTGCAGGTTGCTGACAAACAAACTAAAAGTCCTACTCAGCTGTATTGCTCCACCAAGATGATGTTACAGGTAATCCCCTTTTCTGTAGCTCTCAAAATAGCTCTGGGGAGGAATGGAAACCCTTTTTGAAGCTTTGTATGCACCAGCTACTTTGAAGCACTCGTTACAGTAAGAATGAAGTTAAAATTCTCAGAAATATTTTTACTGGATGCAGTGGCATTATATGCCTCTTACATATGCACATGTACATACTAACACACACATATACGAAGATACATATATATATCTATATACTTTGTAAAGAAAACCCATACTTTTTCTTAACACAAGAAATAAACTTTTTCTGTCTCCCAAGGAACTGTGCACTGACAATAACAAATGGTGTTAATTCCAACCTCTGGGTCTATAGTTGCAAACCTTCCCAATAGGTAGAGATGGACCAGGAACTGTATGTAGACTCCAGTTTTGCTTGGTACTTAACATCCCCATACAGATACCACATCCACACTTCAGCAACAACCTGATGGGCAATGGGAAACTGCAAGCAACAAGCACCACAAGAACGGGGTAGGGAGACGAACTAGGTGTAAAATGAGGCATTTTAAACGGTATCAGAAAAACATATCAGAAAATAAAAGACAATGCAGAAGAGTGTGACAATAAGGGAGATTTGTACAGGCTATTAATCTTTCATCTTTATGTTTAACCTGCATATCCAGAAAAAATCAAGTTACGAGTCATGTGTGCTTTCTGTGATCTCATGATTTCTTTAACTTACAAGTAGTGTTCAGTAATAACTACTTCTACTGTAGGTGATGTACGACATTCTGTTAAGATTATTGTCATATTTCATTACATATAATGGAAGTCTTGCTCTTCTGCCTGGGATCTCACACTAGCTATCCTGTTAATACAGCTCTCAAATCACGTATGTACACCAAGTACTTTTCATGGCTCTGGCCTATAGAGCTTCACAACCCCGTTCCTGGATGGGGCTGCAGAAGTGTGTTTCCAGTCTCCACATATCAAAGAACTATTACCAGGAAGATGTACCAAGAAGGGTCATCAGGATGAGAACTAAACAGCTTAAATAACGAGAAGATGCCGCAGCGAGATGCAGTATAAAGACATGCATTTATCTCTAAGAAGCCAGCATGGCTGGAGGAAACCAAACCTACATGTATGCCAATTTTTTTGCCATATAAATAGTTCAGCCATAGGGCATTAGAAAGAGAGAGGGCAACCTCCCTGACTGGAAACTCAGCCTTCCAGGCAGCGTTTCTCCGGTGCGACGTGCAGGTGGTGCCACCCAGCGAGCAGGGACCCTGCTCCTGGGAATCTCCCTGGGGGATTCCAGGAATCTGCCCCGGCAGACACTGAGGGTGGTGTGGAGGAGGATAGCCTCGGGTGGGGAGCTGCACCCCACAGCATTGCAGCCTCTGTCATCAAGAACCATCAAAACATGGGGGTCGGGAGCACAAATCCCTGCTATTTCCTGGGCTGTTCATTTTTTTCTTTTTTTTTTTTCCCCCCCTTTCTTTTCTCTATTTGTTGGCCTCCATGAAGGCAGAAGGGCCTTGTGAAATCCCTTACAATTTTCAGATAAAACTTTTAAAAGACAGAACAGAACCAAAATGAGCAGTTCCACAGAAATTACCCCAAATGGCAATGGTCTGCAAAGGGCAACCTTCAGAGGTCAGGAAGTGGGGGAAGGCTTAATGGAAAAGGCTGGGTGATTTGACAGCTTAAAGATAAACCTAAGAGAGAAATAAGAACAGTCTTCAAACATACAGAAAGCTCCTGCTTGCGGAAAAAAAGAAAAAAGGAGTAATCTGTCCCTGAGACCAAACTCAATGAGTCAAGCAGCAGTGAGCTTATGCTTCTTCAAGCAAGTCTGGATTAGAAATTATATGAAAGTTTCTCATTTTAAGGGTATTGACACACTAGAAAAGCTGCCTAGGAGGTTGTATGATGTTGTAAGTGCAGGTATTTAAAAAGACTTTAGAAAATTATCTGTTAGGAAGTGAACACTTAACCCATCCCTTTGGTAGTGGTGGGCTAAATGCAAGACATCTTCTGTAGCTCCTTAAAGTACTATGATTACACATCACAGATGAATATGCAACCCTATCTCCTCCCATTGCTTTAATGAGCGATGCCAGCGTTCATATTTATTACCCACCTCACCTGTGGATGATGATGCCTATGATTATGTCAGAAACAAAATTTCCTTATAAGCGGTGAAAGGAATGAATTCAGCAAGGAGCAGCAGCACAGCTTTTGACTCCTTGCTATTAATAACAGAGTTTTTGCCAATCTGAACAATACAGAAACTAGAGGCCTGACAACTTCATCAAAACAGAAGAAACTGCTGAATGCAGACTGCTGACTTCATGCTACTTTCATTGCAGACCATTCCTCTCCCATTTGCACCAGCTAACTTGCCACAGGAAAGCTGAGAGAGGAACACTCAATTTCTAATGCTGTTCTATTCAGCACGAAGACCCGTATATTCTTATCATAGTGCTATCAGCTTGACAACAAAGAAAAAAATGGCTGCTTTCTAGAAATTTAACAAGATGTGCAATCTCTGTTAAAAATGTTTTAAAAATTGCAAGACTGAATTAACTATTTTTGTGCAAAGCCTGTGTGTTGAGTTCATCACTCTCTTAGAGAGAATAGAAAAGAAGAAATTATTTAAATTTATACCTAAAGCGCTGTTGGAAAGGTCCTTGCTGGTCAGTCTGCCTACAATAATTTTAGAGAATAGAGCCCAGGGAAATCTGTATTTACAAGTCATGAATTCTTTTATCTCCTAGTTTGAATCTTCTGTTTTAACATTATCCAAAGAAGGGCAAACAGATGAATAGTAAACTTGTAAATATCACTTAATGTAAAATAGATCCCAAATGAACGGTGGCTAGCCCAGATTAATGCCAGGAGTGAGCATGAGGAGGAAAAACGGTTTCTATAAGCAGAATTGTGCCAGATACAATTATTTTTGCTCCTGAACTTCTCTGGGATTCCAGATTTTCCCCTGTCTATTATCAGGGTTAAAGAGAATCCCTTTAAAAAAAAAAAAAGACATAAGGGACAAACACACACGTGCACGTGGACTGACAGTCACTTACTGTGCACAAGTCCATTTTGCAAGCCGGCAGAAGTACTGTCTCTGCCCTGCTGGAACACGGTTCCAGTCGGCTGAATCCTGGTGCTGACATGATTTTGTTTTTGTGCTTTAATCTCACTTATCTGACCCTCTCCACTTCACATGGCAACAGGGTCTCAAAGTTCAGAATACCTCTCTGCACGGGGGTGCGCTAATCATCGAACCTGGAATTAGTCTCTGGCTCTGTATTTCAAGCTCATCCTTTGGAAATCTCAGTTAGTCCAAAATTATAACCTGAATCTGTCAGAAAAGGAATGACGAGAATGCACACCCTCTTACATGCCACACAAATGTCTGACTAAGCATACTTGCTATGCTTGATCTCTCCGTTTTCTCATTCTGATCAGAAATTAATTAACTGCTAATGCGAGACCGTGTACTCTCACGGCCAGTTCCACTGCCATTTTCTTGTAAGCGGTTTCTGTCAGATTTTGTTTCTCTGAAGGAGTTGCAGAGATGCCAGCATGGGCATTTCAAGCTGGCAGCACTCTAACATACAGCTTGAAGAAACTTGGGACAGTGGAGTGCAAACTTTTTTGAAGATACATTTGGATGAGTGTCCAAGAGTGCTCTGGCTTTAAAAAGAGACCTCTTGCAGCAAGCCGATGGCAACATACTCTGGATAGATCGTGTCTATTTGGATAGTCCACTTTGCCATTTCAGGTCATCTATAGGCTCTGTCGGAGAACTTTTGGCTTGCTGAGGCCATTTTTGTGTGGATGGCTGCAGCTACTAGCAGGAAATTCTGGAAATTTAAGGAAATTTATATATTTGATAAAAATATTTGAGCGATGACAGAATATTTCTTACAGCACTGTTGAAATGCTGTTGCTGTTTCTGTTGATGCAAACTTTACAGAGCTCAATCTCTCAGGTCTATTGAAATCATAGAATACCTTTTTATGGAGCACAACATTTGAAAAAAATGTTTCTTTATTCCTCTGTAACTAATCTCCTTGCAGTTCAACTACAACAGTATACAATGCATCCATTTTACTGTTGGAAATTATTCTCTCTATTGCTAGACAACAATCCAAACCTGCTTGTACCCCAAAGTTAAAAACCCCAGTTACAGAGGATGGGGACTAAGGTACATATTGTCAAAACATCTATACTAATTGCAGAGCTATAAAACTACCAAGAAATGCATGATGTCCCCTGCTCAGCAGACAATAGCTGGTTGATCTCGGGACTCTTTCCTCTACATGGTGACAGTGCCGTAAAGCTCAGGGCTCATTTCTGCCTTGCCTTGTGCTGATGAGGAGGAGTCTCCTCCTAACTCCCATCCTCAGGCAGCAGCCAGGAATGATGCCAATATTACAGCACCCCAATGTCACTGCAGGGATGACGGGAGAGATCAGGGGCCGTGGCTGAGCCCCGGCCCCGCCGCGCAGTGGCTGGCAGCCTGGCAGGGGGTGGCTGGGAACCCACACCGCTCATTACAGAACTGAGCACTCCTGGGCATCCTCCCGCTCTTCTCCTGGCGGGGTGGGCTGTGGAGCAGGAGGGTTTCCGTGGACCTTCACTCCACCACCACCAGTCCTGCTCCAACTCTCTTCCCCTCGCGCTACGCCCTCAGTGAAACACTGCTTTGATGCGAAAAACACCAGAAGGTGAGAGCCCGGTTGCCACTCGGACCCTCACCAGGCTGCACGGAAGAAAGTCCTGCCGTTCACGTCCCGCTTAGGTGGGGCTGAGCCAAACGGGACATAGTATTTCTGAAAGTAAAGACTGCCTGAACAATTTGTGTTTATAAGTATGGTAAATATAAAATGTTTGTAGTGGCAGCTTCCACAGAGCTACAAAGCTCTTCCCTGAATATTTATGAAGGGACCAGGTGCCACACAAACAGCTCCCTTGTTTTCCAGACTGCAGGACTGGTTATTAAGTCCGAAGAAAACAGACATGTAAGGAGACCCTTTCAGCTTTAGGTTTTAAATTACCATTCATGCCAAAGGCAATGACATATACAGCATGTCTGCATGTAGCTCTACACATTCTGCAATAATGAGACTTAATATTTTAATCCTCGTTCACTTATTTTTTGGACCGACATCTGAACGTTAATGTCAGATTCTTGTGTTAATATCAGATCTTACACGGGCTCTCTTTTATTACATCCTTTCTACTAGAAAATATGAACTGAGTATGGAAAATGCATCTATAATTAATGCTGGTCTCAGACTATTTATAGTGATACAGGACACAAAGTAGAGCTCTCTATTTTTGTCATTAAAATGCTCCTATCAGGACCAATCTTAAAATATATTAGCAATAGTGGCAACGTCATATTAAAAGGAATTTCCCTGCAGTATAAGGACTCAAGATAAGCAAAAAGAAAGTAGAAATAAGGTTTTGTTTTTCCTTTTTAAATGGAAATTGTCAGGCATCAGAAACCATTTGAGTATCAAAGACATAACTCTGTCTGATAACACTACAGAAGATATACGCAGATCTTTCAGGAATTTGCCTGTACCTGTATTCATTGCTAAACGCTGCGATAAAACAAAATCTGTATGTGCACATATGTGAGTGTAAAATGTATTTGTACAGAGAGATAAATATACTTCTACGGAAAATGCCATTAATAAAAATTTATGGGCTAGTGGGTAGAGTAAATCAGTAACCGTACTTAAAGAATTTTTAAATAATTCAGGTCTGTGTATACATAAAGACTTTAAGAATCTTTAGCGAAAGGACTATAATTTCTTATGTGCTCATATAATTGTCAGATGTTTGGATTACTTATGGCTTTTCCACAGGTAAAATTTCTAAAAATCTTATTGTTACCGCTAAAGGAAAAAGGAATACAGAATACAGTAACATCAAAAATTATGTAGGACAAACTTGAAGACAAAAATATCTTTAGCTGTAAATAGAGATAATTTGCATATAGGAGTTCAGCTGCAGGAAATTCCAAGTCTCTGTAGGCAACAAAGAGCTAGTGTAATGGAAGTCATGGAAGCACACCTGTGTAAGAACGTATGAAATCCATTCAAGAACATACTGCCATGAGGTAGACAGCTTAGTATAGACAGAGTCAGACCAGTAGATAAAGATAAGCATTTTGGAATGCCATAAATACATTAGAAAATCAAGAAGAGTAACTAGATGACCTTTAAAGGTCCCTTAAAACCCAAACCGTTCTGTGATTCTATGAAATTGTGTGGTGCTTCAGCAGTATAAATTACTGAATTGCCAAAGCTGCATGAATAACTTGTAATTATCGTATTTGCTTGATAATACGTAATCTTTGATATTATTGCGTATAGAAATGCATTTTTTGTGAAATGTGGGCATACATTTGCACATTCTCTTATAATGAAAAAGTATAATATACGTATTAAATTGTCTTTGGATGTCTCTTTTTACCTTCGTATTCTTCACATGGTTAGACAGCCAAAGTCTCTGTGATAGTAAAAGGTGATGCTGTTTTTTTCTGAATATTCAGAACTTCTGGCCTGTGGTTTATGTCAGTATCCCAGGATAAGCCAGGGAAACCAATGTAATGCTGCTAGTGTTTATTCCCTTCACTCATCACATACTAAAATTAAGGTCTCTAATAAATCAAAGATGTAGGAATTTTTGCCAGTGGTATGTTTTCTGTATTAAAATAATTGAATATAAGGTGTCAAAGCAAGGATCAACACACAATGCCTGCATCCAGCTGTTACAACTTAAACCCGCCTTTTGCAGACATTCAAACTGTGGTAATACAGTTTTACTGCTGACTAGAATGACCAAGCATACAATAAAAAGTATACTAAAAAGTAAAATAGAGGAACATATAAGATAGTTAGCAATTACAAGATAGTCAAGTGGAAAAATACGCAATAGTCTAGAAGAATGAAATATATACTTGTGAGAACAACAGAAATCCACCAAAGAATAGTCTGCTGTGGACAGATTTGGTACAGGCAGGACTGGAACAATAGTCAGTATTTAGGTAAGCCGAAATATGACTGGAAAACTTAGTCAACTGTGATGTGCCTTGATGTCATAGCTCTTCGGATGCCAAAGACGAATGCCCCATGCATGATTATAGTATGACTGGCTGCTCTTCACGAAATCAGTAATGTGACTGAATTTATAGAACATAATCATTCATTTACAGAAATGCATTGTTAGAAAATATGAGGACAACAGCACACACTGTCATGAATGGAAACATATAGAAAGGCTATAACACAAATTTTCTTGGCATTTTTATTTAACCTCATGCTCTTTCATGATTAGCTCACAACAATCATTGCGTTCAGAAAAGTCTTTCTTGGTTTACCCTGGATCTATGGTTGCATTCTTTCATAAATATTCTTGCCCCAAAGAGTGGGAGTGCTATATAGAAACAAAAGGTATCATGCCATAGGCTGTCCAAATAGCTTTATCTGATTTCTAGCTATACACACTTTGATATGTGTGTATCTGTTGGTACTTGAACATAGCTGACTCTATACTACTAAGAGATATTTTATAGATTGATAGAAGCATGCCTCTTAAGGATTTGTTCATATTCCCATGACAAAATTCTCACTGACTTCAATGAGCCTTCAAGGATTTTATCCTCCTAAATATGACAAGAGACAGACTGAGCACGTTATCAAAATTTTATACACTCAAAAGACACAAACTAATTTCCCCCTATTCGAGCTCTCATTTTAATTTCTGTGTGGCAGATGATTACAAGTGATCAAACAAGCAAATCGAAGTAGTTGCCATCTGGCAGCTGAGAACCTGTACCTGCACACCTGCTTCCTTTTCTCCTCCCTTTAGGCGAACGTTTTATTTCACCCTGGGGACAGGTTTAATGTGCACATATACAGTCAGTCACTCCATCACACCTGGCGGGCAGGAACTTTTTATGACATTTGCAAGCCTAGGAACATGTCCCATGTAAAATGCCAAGCTAAAAACACCTTGTACAGTGCTCATCTGGGAAGCTTAAACTCTTCCTTTCCAGTTTCTTTAAAATGTCCTTTACGTAAGCCAAACAAAATGGATATAGAGCCGATTGCGCGAGTCCAAGACTGGGAAAAGTACTCTGGCTTATTAAGTGCAGAGAACTAAACCAAACAGGTGACAGTATTTCCCCACGGTGTGGTAAGAAGCTTGTCTGAGCGACTTACAATCTCAGGCAAGCAAGAAACATTTCATACATACAAAGTTTATCTGCACAGTATGCGTCTCTCATATTACTCAGTCAACCTTTGAGTTGTAAGCATGTATCCAAATTCTACTGTAGAAGAACTACATCACTCTAAATAAAAAAAACAAACCAAAAACAGAACAGAAAACTGGCGTATTCAAAGTTTTCTACCATGTTAAGGTAGAGATTTTTTCCCCCAAATAAATGCCATAATATGAAATATCAAGTTCTTGTGAGAACTGAAGGACCATAACATGTCTTATACTGATCAACTGAAGCAGGAGTTTATTTTTACAGAAACTGTTTGTCCAAGTTCAAGAGAAATTGCAACTTGGTTGTTCACCAATAATGCTTTTAGTAAGGACACCTTTCTGATCTCAGTGAGAGCGCAATTGAAGTATGTATTAATCCATTAAAATTGATACAAAAGAAATATTTTGGATAGTTGCGAGGGAGCTTGTAATATCTCTGTCATGACCTTTAACCTGCCTTTCCCAGGCATCAGTCAACCTCCTGCTTTTTCAAGTCACCTCCATTGCTATTCACATGACCTGTTCATGATGGCCTGGTCCTCCTGATCCTTCAAGGAGTAAAAGGGATTTGCAATATCAATTTCACGGGGAGTAGGATTAAACCCTTGAAATACCTCCTGTCAGACGGATACAGAAAGTTGCCTTCTCACCAAAATTTGGTATTCTTAAATATAACCCCAGTTCAGTATCAAGGATAATTTATGTTCCAAAAATAGGTTTTCTAGAAATATTCTGGGAACAATTTAAATTAGCAGCATGCTTACATGCCATTTTTTTTCTAGCTTGACAAATACAAATAGTTTTACATTATAAACAAAAACAAAAAACCAAAAAACAAGTTATGTTTCTACATGAAGGTTCCAAAATGAGACTGACAAATTATTTTTCTTCAATCCTGTAAACATAAAACTTGGGAATACAATGAAATAATATAATAAAATGGAAGGATTATTTATAAGGAAGATGGCATTCAGAGCCATACGGAAAGGTATGTGTATTGTACTTTATATTCCCTGCAATGACACCCAAGCATCTCAGTGAAAACACTGACTGAACAAAGTCTTATTTCACAATAAGATTTTAACACATTAAGTTTTAAAAATAATTTTACAAATCTTGTAAAGAAAAACTTTCCTCATTACTATGATGTAATTAATTTCTAAGCCTGGATTCAAGCATTACCAAGCACTGGCGCTCCTGAAACACCAGAGGGAGCAAGTTACAAAGAGGAGTGAACGCTTTTACTGAGCCGGTCACAGCTACTGACAGTGTTTCATCATTTATAGGATCCAAAAGATTTTAGTCAGATGACCTGGAATGGCTGAGGATATGCCAGCAAAGCTAAGCCTTTCAATTTGTGAGGAAATATGTAACAAGGAGCCACAAAGCAGCAGAAAAAGTGGGGACACGCTTCATTTGGGTGGCTGCAGGTTTTAACAGTTTAAAAATCTTCTGTTACTGACTATGGGGTGAAAAACTAACAGCCTTTCTGTCTTTGTACAATAAAGATTATCTCAGTATGGACGGGTTTTTAAAAATTGACTCACGCTCCTCCTTCACAGCACAAAGTCATAGATTCAGTTGTGAGTCATGCCTTCTCTAAAATATTTTAAAAAAGCCATAGAAATGATCAAAGGCAAACCCACCTATGCAATGAACAGAATTACTTGGAAAAAACCCACATTCTCTTGTGCTCCATTAGGGACTAAACCTAGGCATGGCTCAAAAGAAAAAGCCCCCTCAAATCAGTTGTCTCTGATGATTCACATCTAAAAAACCCAGACCTGAATCAGAAGTGATCTTGCTGCTGAGTCCTAACTGTGAACTGAAATGGTTCAGCTGCTCTTAAGGACTGATCAAGTGACAATGTATGCCTGCATCTTTAATATTGTTTAAAATTTAGCAACGATAAAAATCCTTCTATATCATTACACTGGGCCCAGATTTGGTGAGAAGACATTGCCACCCACTACATGGTGAGATCCCAAGAGATTCTCATCATGACTGCTGTCCTGTTGCTGGTGGTGCCCTGCTCCAGAGGGACCTCTAAAGTCAGGAGTAGTCTTTGCACTACCATTAGTGCAATTTCTCCTCATGGAGAATTTTTCAGTTTTCTTAGTTGTTCAGACTACTGATGGTCTTCTGTTTTAGTTGAAAATACATCTTTTTCATTTTAATTCCCTTTCCTTCCTGAAATTTATTATAGATTCTAACCTGAAGCCTCTCTTTGCCAAAGCATAATAATTTAATCCCAATCCACATTTACAAAAAAATGATGTGTCAAGATATGAGACACTTCCATCAAAATTAATGTATAAGCACTAAGTAACAGGTTTATATGTAATGCAGAAAATAATCTGTTTGCTGGGACTGGGTGGCCAACAGCTCTTTGCTCGAGTCTGTAGTATCCACAGGGGGCAGACGTAATTGTTGCTATACAGAAAAGATTGCTCATCAGCTTAATTGATTGTGTCATATACATGCCTGAAAATTAAATCTTGATAACATTTTATAGAGCCTCTCATGTCTTCTGGTGGCATTTATTTCCCTTAGAAAACATGACATACAGTGAAAACCTTTCAGAAATGTCCACATAGTTCACACAAAAAAACAGGCTTGAAGTAAGATATATTTTTGAGCAATCAAATTGCATCTAATAGTGTGGGGTATAGAAATTATATGATTCAGAAGCTAAATAATATATTACAAGAAACCCAATATTCCACACAGTGCAGCAGACTGGGACATCTTTAATGATCACAATTTTGTTAAAATCCTCATATCTGTATTATGAAGCTTTACATTTAGCTGTTGGTCTGACCCAATAAATAGAAGAAGAATTACAAAGAAAGTTGTAAATAATTCTAACGTTTCATGATCAGCAGATAAAACTTTGTATGAGCAATGCATTTAGTGGCTAAGTGTCAAATGTTAGTAGCTTAGTGACCCTGAGGGAAAATAAGGTAGTTTTGTTAAACTAATCATTCCACTGTTGACCACGGTCATATCCAAATTCTTAAAGAGAGATTATCCATCTGAGTTTTACCAAATTAGAAGCAAAACTTTTATTTGCTTTGCCATTTTTAAGTGAACCAAAAATATCTGAAGAAAACGTCCTCTGGTGCCTTTACACCCTGATGGGGCCGAGGGATTGATGCGCATGCACATCATCTTACTCCTTCCTGCTCTCAGGTGAATGGTGCCTGATCCAAACTGTTAGCAAGTCACTCTGGATACACAGTATGCACAGGAAGGGCTGTTTCAAAGAGAAAAAACAGTTTGTGGTGTTTTTGGAGTCTGCTTTCAATCTAAGAACAATGAGTTTCAGAGCAGAGGAAGCCATAGGGCCAGTCCTGGGACAGGGAGGGAGAACGGAAAATTTGCTGCCTCTTGACTGAGCAGAGTTTCTGGTCAGGGAGCAGAAAGCAGAATTCATGACTTTTTTTTCTGGAGATGATCTAATTGGTGTTGTAGTAGCAAAAGGGCTCATACTACATTCGTTCCAAACACTTTATGATCGCATGGGAGAAAGGTACTAACCATCCCAGGGATTTGATCATCACAATTATTGCAAGAAGCAAAGATCCAGGTGCAAGGAGCGAGCAAAAAGAATGACTAAACCCCAGTATTGCGTAACATGCCCTGCAGCTGTATTTAGGCCAGCTAAAAGTCTGTCAAACGAAAACAGCATCACCGAAAGCCTTATTGCCCCCAGCCGCCTTTAGGCGGCGTTAGGAGGCTTTCTAATGCATAAGACGCAAAGTATTTTCCTGCTTCCAAAGTACAGGCTGAAAAAAGTAAAATGTCCCGGTATCTGGCAACGTGAGGGCTGCTGGGGCGCAAGCACAGCCCCGTGAGCGGGGCAGTACAGGAGATGGACACATACATGAAGAAGGTCACATCCTGCCAGGCCTGCCCTCTCTGATGGAGGTCTTCAGAAGCTCATCCCTCATCGCCCGGTGGCTGCATCATTTCTCTGCTCAGGGTACAACACACCACACTGCCCACACGGCTGTTTAGAAATTAGGGAGGTCCTGAAATGAGACTTTAAGGAACCCAAAGCGAGCACAAGTCATGGTTTCTTGGACTCTGTCCACAACCTACATCCTTCTATCTCCTTCCCATTATTTTGTGACTTGAAGGCCTTGTTGTTGAGGTGGTAATATACTGCGAAACACTGCGTTGAACTTTTTCTTACAGAGTTGCCTTCATAACTATTTTGAAGTGCTGAGTGTTGTCTCACAGCATGCAAGAAATGTATACGGCTCTTGTCGCGCAGTGACCACAATGTTTCAGCTCCCACAACTGGCACGGCAGCCCTTCATTCCGGACGTACCTTTTCATCTAAAGTACCAAGCTCATGCGTTCCCAGGGATTCAGTGCAGTTACGTGAGTTTAAAGTTTCTATGTGAAGCCACTTGAGTTCTCTTTTTCTTTGGATCATTGGTATTTACCTTGTCCAACCAGAGCTCTTAGTTTGCTCATGGATCCGACACAGTGTCCGCTTGCAGTGAGGGCTCCATTAGCACTGTTAGCAACCCTCACCCAAAGAAAGGCCGTTCATACCATGACAGCCACCTCTGGGTGGGACAGCCTTGCAACACAGCTTTTTCTAATGCATCTTTTTCTCAGAGAAATGATATTGTGACTATCGTTTAGAAATAATACACCACCATCACAAAATCAGGTCTCTGGAAGAACAGTGAGCTTTTAAAGACTGAAGGGTATATTTGAATGAAAGAAATATAACTCTGGTTTCATAAACTCCACAGAGCGTTTTTCCCTCCTTGTGGTAAGCAGGGAGGTCGCTGTAATTAGGGGGTCTGTACTTCACATAACCTTACTGGATAAACTTACCAGCTGTCGGATCACTTCACTCGCCCTGTTAAGCTCCACGGAAGAGGCCGTCTGGCACCTTCGCAGGCTACTGAGACCCAGCAGCGCCGTTACTGCCTCCGTACTTGAAACAATCCTTTCCAGCCCTCTCACATACCACACGGGTCTCGTAGTTCAACTCTCAAGCTCCCAGAGACCACGAAATATTTGGCAGTGCAACAGGTCTACGATCTTTCCTGTTTGGTTTCGCTCAGAGCTCTATAAGGCAAATAGCTGGTGCAAAGGCAGAGGAGGCTTAAAGGATTTCAGCAGTGGCGTTCTCCCCCGGGGTCATGGTTTCCCTTGCTCTCCGTGCAGGCAGCTGGCCGGTATCCTCCAGATGTTTGAAAGTTAGTTTCCCTCTGAAATACGCATTAATGCCACATATTGGCTTTCATGCTGGAAGGTGGATGCGTGTCATATCCCCAGTGACTGGACAGATTTCACACTGTTTTCAAATTTCCCAGCAAGACAGTTCAAGTCATCTTCTAAGATCAATGTAAGTTACCAGAGTGATAATTCTGTGTTAAAGTAGTTATCTGGTTTCCTGACTGACTTCTTTGACACTTACAATTCTCCAAATATAGCACATGATCATGTATCATTTTTTTTGTCAGCAAATCAGTTACTGTCAGTATCAGTATTTAGCAGACACTTACCTGCTTTTAATGGAAAATGATTTAAAAATTTTTTTCAGCCTACTTAAACTGCACATATAACTTCTGGTTCTTTTTCCTCTCCTATCCTTTTCTGAGTCTTCTGATTTTTTTCTTTTTAAAAATAAGTTGATCTCTTTCTCCTAAAGTTTGATAGCAATTATAAAGTAGCTGACACTGCACACAGAGTCAGATCCCATACAGAGTAAGATTCTGTATCTCATCAATATTCTTTCAATTTTAACCTTGTTAAAAAGCAGTGTAGTAATAACACCACACATCCAATTTCAAAGAACTTTATGCATTTGACCATAAGAATTCACTCCACGTTTATATTTAGCAAGCAAGTTTACATTTAGCAAGCAAGTTTATATTTAGCAAACCTCTGCGCTGGACTTATAAAGCATTTTCAATAACTTCAAAGTATGTAAATGCAAAAATAAATGTAGCTTAAAGTATCTATTTGATATAAAACCCTATGCAAATAACACTTTTTTTAGGAGGGGAGTTGTTTATATTGTCTAACTTTTCCAAATGAGTTTTCTTAATTTATTAACGCAGAGATTGAGGCAGGTCCAGCTGGGGATTTAGAACAAAAGTTTAACACAGGTGCTAACTCTGTAGAGGGACCATCACAGAAAGCTGACTGCTAATGTTCTATTAGCAGCTAATTGCTTCTGCTCAGGCTAAATAATTAGCAAACTGAAGTCTATGGAATAAATAAATAAAAAATATTTTAAAAACCTAAACAAGTCACCTTTTAAGTTACTTCATCTACCCCAAGAAATCTTGAAACAATTCACTGACAAGACTTACCCAAGGAGAACAGAAAATATTTTCCAGTTCATGAGGTCGGGAGTAAGTTGTTGGCGATCAAACAGACCTTTCACTATTAGTTTGTGGGATCTAGTAAGTATTTTTTTCTTAAACGGTTTTCTTTTCCAGAACTGGGAAGTATTGGTTTCCTTCTCTCCCCTGCTAATGACTAAGACGCAGTGGCTCTGCTAGGCTGGTCAGAGGCAGGGAAGCAAGAAGAATGTGTCATGTCTCCCACAGAGATTCTTTTCTCTGGACAATTTAAATGTGGCGTGAAAGCAAGTCCTGTCCAGGTCAGCTTTAATAGGAAAGAGGATTCTTGCCAGGGATTGTGGTTACCCTCAAGACTTCATTTAAATCCCTTGGGAGCACAAATACAAAATTCCATTAACAGCTTGCTATATTTTAGCTTTCAAAACCAAAGCTCTAGTGTGCTTTGTAATGTAGAGAAACAGCTATGATTTTGAAAATATTATTATTTTTTTAATTAATGAAATCTACACCAGCAAAAATTTGGAATATTGTTTGAACCACAAAGGGGTACTAAAGGTTCAGTATCTCTACTTCTTCTTTATTCTTTTTGTCTGTCTTTCTACTAGGAAATCTAGAACTAAAAACTAATAAATCAAGCACCAACAGTCTTATTAAAATGTGCTTTTTTCTTTCTTTTTTTTTTTTTTTTTTTTTTAAATTACAATAAGTATTTCCCCTTGCTGTCATTCGTCCCAGGAACTATAATACTACTCACTTTTCCCTAGGGAAGGGAATACTAGTGCAGTTGCAATACAAGCAGCTTTGTCATCTTAATACCTTCACCAGGTGGTTTCTTTTTTCTTTTATCACTCTCTTTTTATTCCTCTTGGAATAGGCAGGTAAGTTCACAGAAGTGTAACAGGATAAAACCTAAGCTCCACATGCATTTATATCAGATCTGTGCTCTAGCAGATCACCCAATTTTGCACCAGGTCAGGTGTGGACATAATCACATTACTTTCACATTTCCCAGCGCACACTATAATAAGCTCTTTTTGCTGACATTGTGACTTCATGCCGGTTTTATGCTAAATGCAGACCAAATACCTGATCCTTTATAAAGTCTGAGTGGCAGATGCCTCAAAGAAAGCCTGCTGGGCCAAAGGTAACCTGATGGTATTTCTGGAGAGAAAGCTTATCAGCAAAGTGATTTTACCCTACACCAGTGCTTTATGTCATGGGGTGTTCTGGAACAGGCATTATGCGCATTAAGCCAGCTTCAGTTCATCACTGAACCGGAGAGCACAAGCATTCAGGTTCAGCTTAAAAGAAAGTGTTTGAAGTCGCTCATACTTGGACACTAAGGATGTTTCTAAACATGCCCTTTTACAGTCGTCCACGATTACACCAGTTTTAGAACATCTACAACGTTTCCTACTTACTGCAAACACTCAAACTGACTTTGAGTTTCCGTATCGACTGCCATAGTCTGTTTCCCTTTGCTGCAGGAACATTTGCAGGTGCAAGCAGAATGCTGGCAAAGTCCTAAAACTACAGGAGGTCACGGAGAAGAGCAGCGCTGGGAACTCCTGTCTGCCCCCCAGTTCTTCCAAGGCAGATTTTCATTGCCGTCATCACAATGCCATAAAGAAGAGTCAGAAGCTCCCGAAGCAGTTAATGCCAGCACTGATGGGTCACATCTGGGACCGGTCCTAAACAAGAGCTCTCCCCTGATGGCAGATACGGTTCTAACTACATGACACTGTAATCATGGGGTGAGCAAAGAGGGAGAAAGAGAAGCTTCTCTCTGGCCATGGAAATTTCCCAGCTCTGCAAGAAGGGGAAAGGAATTCCTCATGAATCACTGCTTTGGTAAAAACCCAGTCTAGTACAAGTCCTAGTACTGGTCCAAGTACAAGTACAACAGTCCTTAAGGACAGGAATCACCCCACCTAAGGCTGACAATCCCTAAACCTGTGCAGGATGGCAAGGCTTCTTTTATAGTCAGTGGAGACAAATGGGTGTCTCTAGCGTGCTGCTCTTCCCATCCCAGTGTACACAGATTTCTAAAATAGATCATGTGAGTCACATGCTACAAATGCCTGTTTCTTTCCTTCGCTTAAAAAAGAAATCTAGACAACAGATGCCTAATTGTCCATGTCCAGTGTTCAGCCACATGAAACTCAGTCTGGCTGGAAGGATGAGATTTTTTCAGCTGGGCCAATTAAACATGAGCATCTCTAAAAGAGGAGATAGCAAGCAATGGTCAGGCAAGAATGGACTCATTAATGAATACCAAAAGACTAGAGGCATAAGACTATCTGAATACGAATTATCTCCTTTTCCATCCTCCTCCTCCTCTCTTTCATGAAAGATGAATTGTGACTATGCAGATGAAAAGGACATGCCCCAAATCTCAACTGTCTTCTGCAAATACCCCTGATCTGGGGAAAATGAGATATCTTAGCTTGAAGACAGCCCATATCAGAAGGCATGGAGATGAAAGAAACCTTTAAACGAATCCTTGTGCTAAGCACGTGGGTTTATTCCTTTTGCTTGCATTCAGTTTTCTCATACAACTTTGCAACTAAGCTCTTAATTGCAAATTCTGCAATTAGTTTTCTGTATTTCATTTTAGGTTAGGCTAAGCTGAATGAAAATAAAATGCCAAAAAACAGGGTAACTAGCTGATCCCAATCCTAAACATCAGGATACAGCATTAGTAACCAATGGGTAACAACAGGTGTTTCTGCTTCATTCCATAACCTGGATTAAGAACCTGGTAACCCCTTTTGAAGAAGGGTCTCTCGGTGACCTCAGATTGTCATGCAAAGCCTTTTGCATACAGCAAATAGTGCAGAGTATTTCCTATGGGGCACACAACAGCCTCCTTTCACATTTGCAAAGGAGAATATTGGACTCTCTATTGCATTAGAAACTTTCCAAAACCTCATTGACTAAACTTTTAAATAAACTAGCTAAATAAACCTCTTTCTCTGAGCTAAGTAATCCTCTTTCTCTCTACTTAATACAGAAAGAAAAAATCCTTGAAACTGCAGACAAGTGTCATTGATGGTGAGGTGTTTTGATTTCATAAGAAAATATTCAGTTGTGATATTCTTTGTAAATGTACTCCCTTGTTTATTGAAGTAGGTTACTAGGATCATGATCCAATTAGTACAGAGAAACCAATGAAGGAGCAAACAAAGCAGCTGTGGTCTGAAATGACATTAATCAATTGTATTTCTCCTTTTTTTGTAAAGCAAAGGGCTCAACACATTGGCCTCTCAAAGCACTTGTAAATCTAGACAGCAAAAGGCCCCATACTGTCATGGAAGAACCACATCCACTGTGTGGGGAACATGTCTACAGGCTATTGATCTCTTCTTTTTCACATCCTTCTGGAGAAATTATGGCACAATAATTCTGTAACTGTTACTCAGCAATGTAGTGCCACTGCATTATTTTCTTAGATTTCCTTTGCAAAATGTCTTCTAGTCCACTACCTTTTAATAAATTAAAATGGTGTGTTCATATCTTAGTAAAAACCTTTTGTAAAATTCGTTTGGTCACTAATATCAAAGCCTTTTTCTTTCTACTTAAGCAATGATACAGTCATTTAAAACAGGCACTGATTAACCAGAATCTCTCTTAAAAGTGTGCAAGTAATATAAGCTTAATTTTACTATTAAACATGCATAGCTATTTATTTTACCTATAAACTTCTCAGCAGTGAGGACATACTTTCAAACACGCTTTCAAGCACTCCTTGAGATGTATTTGAAAGCAAGTCAACACGTTGATGAAGGACACCTGAATTTCTTTATATAGGATGTTCACAAATTAATTGGAACTTGTGTCTCAAGGAAGGGGAAATCCTTTTATATAAAGTCTCCAGATCCAAATGGTCAAAGAATGGTATATGAAAAAGCAGAAAGCTGCTTTTTCAGCAGTGGGAAGTGGGGAAAGAACGAACTTTCAAAATGGCAAAATGAATTACTCCTTGAAAAAATATACTCAAGCAAATGCCAACAACTCCTTTATCTTGGGGGGCAGGACATGGGGAAAGTAGCTCTAGGGAAGAATTAGAAATAGCTTATTATAAATCAACATGTGAGTCCCAAATTAAATTGTCTCCAGTGAAGACAACGGTGGTGAGATAAGAATATGCCCACAATCATAAGCATAAGCAAAGTTTAATCAGCTTAATGCACTTGAGTCTACTCACAATCCCGCTTTCAACTCAGAACTATGAAAAATGGCCATGTAATACCAGATCCAATAGAAAGGTGTTTTAATGAAGATGTTACTTTGGTAGGCCTACAAAATATACTCAAATCATAACAGGATTTGTGCCAACACCAGAGAATAAAAAGTGACACAAAACTCTTTACCCTTTCACACCTCAGGCTCTGTGTTAATCTTAGGATAAAATTTGAAGGAAAGCGTAATTAATGGCTTGAAGGTAAATGGACAATAGAATAAAATGTAACATGGCTTTAGTAAAGGTAGGTCATGTCAGACTAGCCTGATTTTTTCCTTTGATAAGATACCTGATTTTCCAGACAAAAGAACTGCACAGAGAGATTTTATCTGAACTTCAGCAGAACATTTGGGAAGGTGTCACAATGGAGATTACTAGGTAAACTGGAAAAAAAAAGAACATTAGAACGAGAATATGAAGGTGCTGACTAAAGTG
This sequence comes from Phaethon lepturus, assembly GCF_000687285.1. Taxonomy (NCBI): domain Eukaryota; kingdom Metazoa; phylum Chordata; class Aves; order Phaethontiformes; family Phaethontidae; genus Phaethon; species Phaethon lepturus. The sequence goes on from NW_010546926.1 coordinate 37,966, forward strand.
ACTGTTGCAGAGGAAATGCCAACAAACTGTGCTGAAAGGGGCACCTCTGGGCTGAAAAGAGATTACTCCAATAGTGTTCCTCCCGGATTAGTCTTGGCATTCATTTTGTTTACTATTTTACTTTGTGATTTCACCCCTAAAATAGGAATGGATGCAAGAAGTCTGAAAAAAATGAGAAGCATTGCAAGCGTGAAGAGGGAAGAACACCATGTGAAGGAAAAAATGCACTGGAAAAGTGAACAGTGAAGAAACGTAATAGTACAAAATATAGTGTCCTGCAGTTGAGATGGGATTCATCTCATCTAATCCACTGAAAAACTTATCTTCACAGTGTTTGAGTCTCCTTGTACAGTAACTAGAAGGATGAGAACAAGTCCACTGGTAATTTTATTTTAGCTAGTTTAGACACATGTCTAAATTGGATGAATGGAGATTCTTTGGAAACTCTTCCCTCTTTCTAGAAACAGTCATTCTTAAAGGACATTTGGAAGAGTTACTTAAGTGCCTAACTTTAAAACTTCTAAATTTGATGAGAAAAATCTCCCCAAGAACTATTACGAATTTTCATTACCCAGGACTCTATACAACACAAATAACTTCTTCAGACATACTATCCAAGGTAAATTCAGTTGAAACAGCAAACAGTTAATACAAGTGTACAAAACACTAGTGAGATCTCATCTGAGTAAATACCTGTTTGTCCACATTCTGCAAGAGTCTTTCAAAAGACAGCCAGCCTGTCCTGCAAAAAAAAACCCACTGCAAGAGGAAGAATCATGCCAGTAGTTAAATACATCGTATCATTTGACTCCGACTGCAAGGGATAAAAACAATTTAATCTTAGAAAAGCAGAAGAGCAACAGGCTATAAACTAGCCATGAACAGACTTAGGCTGGAAACTTTCTTAACCATCGTAACAGTGAGGTTGTGGGACTGACTCCCAGAAGAGCTACTGAAGGATAGAAATTTGAAGTTTTAAAGGTGAGCTGAACCATTTTCTGAAATGGATTATATGATGCAGCGCCTGAAAAGAGGCTGTACTTGGTGCCCCTTGCTAGCTTTATGTTCACTTGAAAAAAGACTCAAGAAGCTGAATTCCTAACTGTAATTTGGAAATGGGCTGAAATACCCTGGAAAATCTTTATTTTAAACTTTAAAAAACCAAAAAGCCATCTCCCAAGCTCTTAAAATATTTTTCCAGTGTACTTCATTGAATTTATACAGGTTTTCAGAAGGAAATAACAGGTTTGTCAATTCTGATGACAGTAACAGAACAAAATGTCTGGATCCAAAGTTAATGTTTTCCTTTACAGGGGCATGTTAATCTAATCATATCAAACATTTGGATGTTGGATTTATGTGGGTTTTTTTGTTTGTGTGGTGTTTTGGGTTTTTTTAAGAAATGAATAAAGGAAGAGTGATTTGAACAATATAGATGAGCCTTCCCTTGAAATATGTTCAAATGCACTATTTCTTTACACTTTTTCTTTTTATTTGGACAGATCAAGCACATGATCTTTTTATTAAAGAGCTTTTTTTCCCTTTTTTTCTTGAGGTTTTTTGGTATATACATACTGTTAAACAAATTAAATCATTAGTGAAATAATATATATAATAATTAAAATAAATATTATAACCTGCATTTGTCTCAGTAACTATCTTCTTGCAATTTCATTATGAGATAAATCTACTTATTTTCTGCCTTATGTAAGTTTGAAAGAGAGCTCGAAGAGTTTAATCAAAAAATTAGATTTACAAAGCCTACAACAGCCACCAGATGGTTTTGTAGCATGTCCAGTTTAAATCAGCTCAGTGTAAGTAAAGAGTCAACAAGTGTGAGTAATCAGATTTTATTTCTTCCCCTAGGACTTCAAATCTCACTTTGTCATTTTGCCATACGCCAGTCATAATTGTAGCAGTACCAAACAGCTATGGACTGAATGTACATTCCTCATATAAAAGCATCTCCTTGTAGTGTAGATCTTGGGTAACATACTGAAACAAGCACTTAATGACAAAAATATTGGAATTGTAAAGTAAATGTGTGATAAAAAAGAAAATTGTTAGTCTTCAATTCCCAGCCTTACATCACATTTCCTCATCCAAGAAAAAAGGAGTTAGTTAATTAAAAAGATATAAATAATGTGTTACACTTGACACATCGCCTTTTCTTTCATGCATCTTTGAAAAGTCCTTTGAAGCAAACATACATCACCTTGGTTTTATAAGGGAAATGGAAAAATGAAAAGTTTAAGTGGCTTATCCAAAATCACACAATAAGACTTCTGCAAAACCAAAAAAAACAGGTAAAATCAAACCATCTCTTGATTTTTCTGTGCTGTGTCTTAAACAAAAAAAGTCCAGCAAACTCAGGAATATCAATTACATTATTCACAGGTATATGTACATCTTAAAATTTATTATTTTAGCTATACTGTTCTACAAACTATTTCCATCTGGTCATAAAAAAATGAATCTGTTAATTTCTGTCTTTATCAGGGATCTTGCTTGCACTGTGCGGAGATGCACTAATACTATGTAATCAGAGCTATATGGCAGCTGCAGGTACGTGGCCTATTAGCTCCAACTACAGTTGTAAGTAGTTTCTTTCATGCAAGAAACCTTTCTCTATACTCAGAGCATTGTGGCCATGTATCCCTTACATGCTCATCCCCACCCTGCTCCATTGCATATGGTGGAATTTTGCTTGCCTAATCAAAATGAGGGCATCTGATGACCCTATGGGTTTCTGTTGTAGAGGCTGAGTCTGAATTTTAGCTGAAGCTCATATGGTCTCTCCCCAACGTGGATTTCCTCAAGCTTGTTATCAAATGAGCTTACATAAAAGGTAGCACATCCGATCTCTTACTTTAATCTCGTTACCAATTCTAATGAAGCTTTTCAGGAATTTAATCACACCTGAACTTGTAAAACTCCTTTGAAATTTCCCAAAAGTCTTCAGTTTGCTCTGTGACACCCACACAAGCTACCCTTTTGTGTTCATATAGACTCCGTATGTGTTTTCTTAAAAAACCAAGTTAAACATTTAAAGATAGGAGAACAGACCTCAAAAAGTGTCATCCAGGATTGCTTTGCCAGTCTCAAAAGGTGCCAAGATAAGGATCAGTATAACAGTAAGACTGTGACCTAAATCCAAATTGTATAGGAATGTGACATCTACATATGATGAAAAACACTGCAAAGCAGGGCAGAATGGCAGAGGTTCCCCAAAAAATTGGTGTGCAGCAAGAGTGTGCTTTCAGAGATCTATAAACATTAATTTAATGTTTAGTAACTTGATTGTCTACAGTACACATTATTTTGCCAGCTATATATAAATAAAATCATTTGAACATGGTAATAACTGAAGAGGTAATGACTGATTTTAGTGTGAACTTGCTCTGTTCCTTTACATGAAGCTTCAGTGCCATTCTTTCGTGTTGAAGACATAAGAATATTATGCTAGGGGCACTCTTATCCAAAACAGACATACAATCTATTTAGACAGTCAGCCTTCACTATTGGGTCTCTATTTTGAAGCCTAGTTGTAACATGCTAAGTCAATAAGGTTTTCTTGTTAAGTTTTGAAGCAAAGCTATAAACTCTAGGAGAGCAGAAAATCACTGCAAGCACTGATGTCTTCATATTTCATATACATTCAGAAGAAAATATAGTTTCTATATAGTCTTAATAGAAATATACAGAAAAAGAAGGAACTGATTGAACTATATATGCCATTACTATCTTCTTGCTGTCTGTCTATCTATATTTTCTAACTAGTTTTACAATAATTTAGTATCATGTGGTAACTTAATTAAGGGAACAAGAAAGAAGCCTTAGCTTTAAACATCTTTACTATTGACAAATTCAGTTTCAACCTCCAAGCGCTTCTGTTTCCTCCTGCTTATCTGTCTGTATATTTCTATGAAGACTCTCACTGAAACTTCTAGGTTTCCTACGAATGTTAATCCATTTATTTTCCAAACATGCCAAGGACTCCATGGAAATCTGGCTGCTAACAGGCACTGGGACCCTCAGGGGGGGAACTACCTGTTGCTGTGGTTAGAAGATGCACAGAACCTTCTCCTGAGAGGACAAGATGTCAGGCATGCCCTCCCGCTCCAGAGCTCTAACGACATCCCCGTTTCATGTCACCTGGCACTCAGAGTAGTATTCATTACAAAGCTTTTCCTAGTGAGCTTTAAATATATATATTCCCCCCCCCACACTTCCTTTTTTCTCCTTTTCAAGAGCAGCAGCAGCAGCTGTGACAATGAAACAAACTTTCTGGCTCATTAACAACAGGGTAAGCTCCTGGCAGGTATGTTTTGATGGGCAAAACGTTTCCCACGTTAGTACTATACTTTACAAGAAGGTTTTTTTTAAGCAAAGCAGACAGTTGGAAACATTTTGCAGTATCATTCCCTCTTAACAAACTTACTCGTAATTTCTGTCATTTTGCAGCTGAAAATGCTGAAAAGTAATGCTGACAAAAAGCTAAGAGTGCATTTCTTTTATTTTGCTCATTTCAGAGACGTGTTGCTGCCTCATTGCATATCCTTTCATTCCTAAATACAACACTCTCCCAGCTCTATTTATCTTTCAGAGTTAGTTTGCATTTTTATATGGCACAAGACTTAAAAGCTGCGTAAGCCAGGCTAAAGCAAAATCATTTTAAGAAGATCTAGGAGTATATAAATACTTAAAAATACTTATATAAAGACATAAAATATTTTTGCAAGGTAGAATTTATATTGTGTTTATAGCTTGGTGCTTGTTCAAAGACAGATGGCTGTACGTGAAAGAAATAAGAACATAGATAAGGGAAGACCATATCTGATGGAAGAATGGGGTTGTAGTCTTCAAGCATACAGATGAAAGAAGGGTCAGTTAAGTATAGGAAAGTGAAGCTGAGGACAAAACTGCAGCCAAAGCTTTTGGGAGACCACAAATTTTTCCACCGTTGAAGAAACACCCAGTTCTCTTTACCACAGAACAGAACAATAAAGAATCTCTTTTTATTAAAATGTCATTTTAACTTTCATGTAAAAAAAAAAAAAATTCTCTCTGTACTGAAACAAAGCGTATACAAACCCAAGAATATATGCAACATAATTCAAAAGTTTAGCAAATTAATACAGCATTTGTTTCATGGCTTTTTGAGATGTTAGAAATAAATGTTAACTTTGGGATAAGTTTACTACAAAAGAGCTCAAGAACTAATTTCTGTTCTTAATAAAAAAAAAGTGAAGTTGTAAATATTTTTTTTTTCCGGACTATAAAAGTTAGTCTGAAATGAGTTACTGAATAAAGCACTGGATAAAGATATCCTTATTTTAATGATTTTATATATAATTTCTTTTCTTTGTTTTACAGAAGGAGACCCAGAAAGGGAAACACATATTCTTGAAATTGTAAGTTCTAAAGTTACAATTCTACAAAAGTAACTTGTAAGATAGATCAAATCTCTATTGAAGTTAGTCTATTGAAAAGTATTTAAGTATTCGCATGAAATGCCATCTACTTGAACTAATTACCTAACGTTGAGTTAAGATTGTGGACATCAGATTTTATTCCAATAACTAGTTTGGCAACAGAAAAATGATCAGTCTTTTTTGATTAAAAGCAGCTTTTTGGCTCATGTTTTATTTATAGCAATATTGTAATCAAAATTGAATGAGTAAAATGATAATAGTGACTTACGTTGTTCAACAGAAGAATTACTATGTGGACTATGTGTGAAAAAATAGTAAGATTTGGTACAATGGCACCAAATTTATGTTCTGTTTAGGTGAAGAGAAAGCTGAGGAAAGGAAAGCAAGAAAATGGGAATCCTCAGCAAATTATCTGAGGTGTCTGGAAATTGCTTAGAGGATCTGGCCTGTACAAACAGGATATGAGCCAGGCTGAAGATACAACCCAACCTACTCGCCTTCCGCTACAGTGCAAGGCTTGTCTTGGTGCACGTCGACTTGGAACACGGCATTTGTAACTAATAGGACATGAATCATCCATGGGTAAGTAGTAGCAGAGGCAACACAGAGAAAGTCATATAGGTGTACACAGAAAAGGATATAGAGTTTCTATGTTAATAGTATTTGAAGTTACTAATCAAGAATAATATTCCATAGGATCAACACCAGTGTCCCTACTTGTGCTCAGTGGAATACAATAGATACCCATGAAGCCCACATCATAACTGATATTATGGGGCATCTGTGACCCATGTGGGTTCAACATGCCTTTCTCTGCCTGAAGTGTACAAAGAAAATAAACTATGATGAAGGAATAGGCCATTAGTGAATACTACCTAAGAGTACCACACCAAGTTAAAAAAAATAAAGCTGATGGCATGGGTCAAAGGCAAATCCATATATCTGAAGAACATTAATTTCTGAAAAAAACTTCTACAGGTAGTCCGGCTGATCTGTCATATAACTATGTAAGTAGGCATTAAGCAACCCTGAAACAAAAGAAAACAAAAGAAAAAAAAAAGAAAAGGGAGCTTTCAAGCAAAAGCAATGTAACAGAGAAAGGAGAAGAACAAAAGATTTTGTTATCTGCAGAAGACATGACTATGAATGTCTTGTTTTGCTTCATTCTGTTTTCCTTGGAAATCACTTAGACACTCTAATTGATAGACATAGAAAAGTCACAAATAGTTTAAATTATACGGGCCTGTAAGATAAGATACGAGAGAGAACCTATAATCAAAGAGCTAATCAGCATCCAAACGTCAATAATCATCAACTGAGAAAGCAACGACATTTTTTTAAAGTGGATTTATATATTACAGAAAGGCTTTTCAGTTGCTTTGATTGCAGGAAGAATTCTTATGGCACTACATTGTACATAGGATGGAAATTTATTTGTAAATTTCCACAAATGTAGCTCTAATGAAATGAAACCGTTAAACTGCAGTTAACATTAAAAATAGGCCCGTATAACACCGTTTTAAAGCCTCAAGACAACGTTGCTAACTCTGAGATCATAAACCCTAAATATGTATGGTCCTTACAATAAGAAACGTTCAAGATTTTGCATCATAGAAAAATTAAAACAAAACAAACAAACAACCCACTCCCGCCCCTCGAAACTAGATGAAGTTATCTAGAACCCAAACCTCGATACATGTATTATTTAGATGAGCTTCAAGCACAGTAACATAACATGTTTTGGCCCTCAAAATGATGATGACAGGCATATATTTAGATGTACTGTTTGCAAGAAACAAGATATCTAGATTTGTAAGACATTGGAAAATTCTTAAGTTTTGTAACGTCAACATCAATTAAAACTCAATGAGCTTTTAAAAACCATAAAATTCAGAAACCCACAAATCTTCGTCTAATTTGTTTTTAAAAAAAACTGCAACTTGAAAAATTCCTAAGACTAGGCAACATAAAGGTTCTAATATAAACCAAAAGCAGGAAATTCCAAATTTGAGGTTGAAAATCAATCCTCAAATGAAGCATAATGTACAAGATATATGATGTGTGCAACATCCAGTTGCAGGAATTTCTGGGAAGAAAAGCAAGAACAGTGACTATTTTGAATCTAATTCTGAACTTCATTGTACGTATGTGTTAAAATTATATCTTTACAATTTAAAGCTAAGCTGTTGCATGAACAAAATTTTCTGGAAGACATTCTCCCCTTCTATTAAGAACAAGATTATTATGTGCATTAGTGCTTATTTATAGGTAGTCTGTCCTAGCCTACAGCAATTTAGAAAGTCATCAGGACTGATGGGACTATCATGACAAATCCATATGTATCCCCATACAGTCATGCCATTTCATATGCTTGACTGTTGGTCATGACTTTATGACTTTTACAACACAGCCAACAGAAACAGCATTGACTTCTGGCGTTAGCTTTGTGCCATCAGCAGTACAACCACTGAAAAATGGAAATTCTCCCAGTAAGACACATTGACAGTAACAAAAGGAAAATGCTTTCGTCTATCAGGCTGTACCTATTATAAGGTCAAGACTGCCAACAACTTGAAATAAGACTCATAATTAAAAAAAAGTTATTGTTATCAGATGATACATGTTTTCAGTGACTACCTGATAGGTGAATTCAAATTAGAAATTATAATCCTCAGATCTTAGTTCATGATGAGTCTCCTAAATTGTTCTATTTGTCATAGATTATGGTACATCATTTTCATACTTTGCTTGAGCTATCTTTTAATTTTCAGTATTAAAAAAGTAAATCGCAAATCCCATTTATACAACATCTTTTGAGATCTGTATTTAAATATTCTTTAAAAGCAAATTATAATGATCAAATGCCTTTCTAAATGAGAGAGAGAGGCCCAATACTATGAGATGCCAAAACAGGGATGAACTTTGCCAGTTCCTGTTTTTATTTCCTGCTTTTTCTATTCTTACTTTTCATAATATTTATTGGCACTCCAGGCTAGGAAAAATTCAAAGTAAAAACTGAAATACTACCACAGTTTCTCCTTTCCAAGTAGAAAGGTATTCAAAGCTCTCTTAGGCAGATCTTAAGGCAAGCAGAGTGATGTCCAATGAAAGATGAAAGCTAAATGATGAAAGAGAATTTGTACATATTCAGATTTCCCAAAATAAAATGGTTTGGACGAAATGCATTTATCATCATAATTAACAGTTGTATTTGGAAAAAAAAATTAAAATTGAGAAGGATTTAATTAAGAGACAGGAAAAAAAATGTATAAACCTTAATTCACAAACAGTGAAAAAAACTCTTCGTATAAATGCAATGTTTATCTATTTAAACTAAAACAAGACTTTTAGCTCAATGATACCCAGCCTCACAGTTTTTTGGCTGCTATCTGCTTGTTTTCCATGATGATTTGGTTTTAACAGCTTTTTCTGCCTCCAGAAACAGTGCAGAAAGCTTCACAGAAAACAAGGTTAGAGCCGGGGACCATGAAACAAAAAAGATTCTGTTTAAACAAAGTAAGATCTTTAGTGATCACCTCCCTGTCTCCATCAGAATTACACAATCGATGGCTACGGGAAGGGATAGCTCTAAAACATCTCAATTTCAGTTAAGCTCCTTGATTGCAGGTTCTTCCTCCTTAACAACTAAAATCCAGTGGATTATGATTATTTGTTTGTTTGTTCCACTACAGCAGAATTGGATCCTACTTACTCATGCTTAGGGAAAAAAAACTCAAACTCTAAATATATTCACGTCATTGAACACTGGGATACAGTCACGTGCCTTTGTTAATGCCATTAACAAAGAATAATAAGCAATGTATCTAGTAAAAAAAAAAAAAAGTCAATTGAAGTATTTTATACCAATGTATAATTTCTGTGTTGAAATTTGTATTACGATTCCTGCCTAAAAGAATGAATTACAGGAATCATGTTTGAAGATGTACAAAAGTACATAACAATGTGTCAACAAATCAAATAAAAATTTCATTTTGAATGCAAACTTCATTGTCCAAAGCAGACCAACATGACTTAGATGATACCCAGAATTCTACAATGAGCAGCAGAGACTAACCTTTCTACAGCTCTAATGGAAACAAAAGTAAGAGTTGTTAAATTCATTATAATAGGGTTAGTAAGTAGGTATTCAGAGCAAAGAAGAAATGGTCAATTAGAATTGTTTGTGTGTGTTTGTTCTACGGCACTGATTTCACATTGATCAAAAGGTCTAATGATACATTTAAATTAAAACAGCAAAGGAAATGTGTGGTTATATGTCAAGTAGAGTATGAACTGAGAAAAGAAATATGCGACTACAGTGTTCACAACAACATGATTCGATTTAAGATAAATAAAAGCCTATTAAAAAGTTACATAGCTGTGCTTGCAAACCTATACTTCGCTGTATGCAGGGTTTACTGCAATGAAGTCAGCTTGTATCAATGATTTGATTTTGGAAGTCTTTTCCAGTATTACATGTATTGTAATGACAAGTAATTTAAGACAAGAACCCAGGTCTGGTTTACATTCAGACCAAGATTTGTAAACAGGATTAAAAATATTTGTCCTTCAAGGATTTCCTTTGCTGTGAAAAAGGCATGAAAAGAATGAATCTATAGATGAAGCACTATACCTACAGCTAGGGTGCGTTGACATTTCCACTCCTAAACTGAGCTACCAGTCAGTCAGGATTTTCCACACCAGATGGCTGCATCATGATCAGTTTCTTTACCTTTTGAAAAAATTTTATTTGTAGAGCATTTCAGGAAAATAGTTTGGCCACAGCCATGAATGCAAATAACACGAAAATGTTGATTTACTTGCACATAATAATAATAATAGTAATAATAACAACAACAACCACCACCACCACCTAAAAATTATATTAATAAGAAACTCTTACTTTTTATAATGTAGGTCCTTGAAATTTATGTAACAGCATAGGCTGTCTGCTGGTGTTAGAGAGCTCCATTTTTACATTTCAGTAACAATCTAAAATACACACTGCTGAAATTTGCATTATGGATTTAGGCAGTAAAATTCTCCAAAGATTCCATCTTTCCTATGCATTTTCTATTCCCACATAGTGCTGCCGTGCCAGCAGGATTACATAATTCATTATTCCTGCATAGAAACGAAATGCATGTTCCAAGTCTCCTTAATATGAAGAGAACCTCACCTGCAATTCCTTCCCCCAGTGGAGAAGCAGCCACAGCTGAGATCAATGAGTTTCTCAGTACTCAGCTATCTTGCTATTCTGGAGAGGAACAAAAGAATCTCCTAAGTGATGACAAATCTTCAAGAGAACTAGGGTGGAAATTCTTAAGAAACAGACATGGGCAAGTGGGACTAAGAAAATATGAAACAAGAGGGGAAGAAGCAATGATCTACTGCAAAGGAATGATAGTTTATCCTGTCCTCATCCCAGCCATGTTAACTGCCCACCAGTGATGGATGAAAGGCCAAGTACAAGTGCATTCAACTAAAAAAAATTCAGAACTGACAAAGACTGAATTCACGCCCACATATACAGAAACTATTTTATGGAGATCAATAGTGGACCTGCTGCCAGTTCCTGCCTTTCTCAGCACTCCTGCAGCCCTTACCACTCTGGACTATGGACACTGCAGTCCTATACTGTGAATTCAAAGGGATGCATTAAGGGAGTTTAGATACATGATAAAGGGCCATCCCAATAAATACAGGACAGGAAATGTCACTTTCATTGTAAGATCTATCTTAACGAACAAATCATGGATCCATTACGTTAAGCAAACAGCTGAGACTGAAGTTCCAGAACAATAATGTTATATTCCTTGTGCTTTATAACCATGCAGTTTCATTTTTTCCTCTTAATATGTCAGGCTCACTACCCTGCTTCTATATGCTTTTTACATGCTTGCATATACTTTGCACACAAATCTATTAATACTGGCTTTCTGATGACTGTCAGCATTATCAAGGCATCTGAGACTTTTACAAACGTTTATGAACATTCATCAGATTACTATGAGATACTGGTATTTTGTTATTCCCATCATAGAAGAATCCCCAGCTCCCTGAAGCAGGACATTCTGTGGCATGTATTGCCACTAACTCTGGGTGCCCCTTTCCTTACCATGTTTTTTCTTCCTTCCAAACTTATTTATAAACAGAAATCCCATTCACTTGTACTACGCACTCCTGTTCTGCCTTTCTGCACGTCAAGCCCTCAGTCCCTGAAGAATGATAAAAGGTACAGCAAAAAATGAGTGATCACTAGAAAGAGATGTGCCTTGTGACAGCCTTGTGCCTCTAAATGTAGAGAAGTTCTGCATTCAATGAAAAGCTTGTCCCTCCCGAAGCCATTGTCAAAAATGCCATAGAATTGCATGGGATCACTGCCTCCAGAGCAGCAATGCCCTAACACTGGCATTCCCACTTAGTCTTCTCTATAGCACTAAGCTAAAATTTTCAGCCAAATGATCTTCATTTCAGGTTTAGAACTGTAACTGACTTGCAATTTAAAAGAAGTTAATATTATCTCAGAAACTTCCTCATCTTTAGAGTGGACAGACTCATATTAAACTGAAATAAGTCAGGCAGAGAAGCAGCTGTCAAAGAATACATTCCATGTAGCAGGATCAAAAGCTGTGGACAAACTAGTCTCACAAGATTTTGGCTAAATGCAGAAAAGAATCAGAATTAAAAAGTATTTCCCATATCATTGCAGAAAAAATTCAAGGACATGGAGCCAATTATAATTTTGATATCTAAATTCTGAAATATTTTGCACTAAATTCTGAAAAATGGCTTGAAATATCTCTGAAACTAAGGTGCAGGGAACATGATAATTAGAGTTGTCTATATAAATTAACAGAAGTACGTAACTTTTTTGACATTGCATTTTGAAATAGCACAATAATGTTAAGTCTGATGGTGTTTAAGAAGCACTCAAGATGCAGTTACAAGAGTCTCACATCAGAGAAATGTCAAAATAAAACGGTGACTGTAAAAAAGATGAATCTCCCTCAACCAAGGGATATGACGGTAATTCACACCCTGCACTGTCATCTTCATATTTATACTTTGTTTTCCAAACTTTTTTTCTTTCTTCCAAGGGCTATGCCAGTGACTGAATATACTCCAAAAGTGAGGTTTTCTTCCTTTGATAACAAAGAACTGTTTACGCTGAATATAAGTATACACATAAGAGATATCTTATATGAACAAGATAAAAACAAGAAACAAGAGATAAAATATGGGTTCAATAAAGCACAGCATAGTCATCTTTGAAAATCTGGTACAGGACTATCATAGGCATGAAACCAGTGTTTAAAGGTGGAATTTTCAAATCATCCAAATCTAACACTTGAATTAACACATTCAGAAATGGTAATGGAAAGGAAGAAAAGATCTTGAAGTAATTCTCTTGGATTCCAGGAACATTAATACTTTGGACTTACTTATCTTTCCTTAATACGGAAAAAAAATCACAGATAGTGTATCTGACCTGTACATTCACAGAAGTAGAAAAATGGATAATGGACATGAAGGCATTTGTAAGATCTTCTACAGGAAGCCTGTTGCCCCTTTCTGAAATCTGAGTTTTGCTACAAGGGTATGAATAAAGAAATTTCTGAAATTTTTATTGGTTACAGAACATAAAGGAATTTGTTTTCTACTCTCCAAAGAAGCCCATGCCATTAGAGATACATGTCAAATGAATTTCATGCTCATCTTTAACACAGATAAATAAGAACACGGGGGTTAAACGAGTGAGAATCCCCTTCCACCTCTCATACAGAGCCATTTTCTGCTGGGAAACAAAAAATTATTCTCTCCTGGAACTGAATCAGAAGGCAGACCCGTCAGACAGTAGCCAGCATATGATTCAGCTCAGTTTTTCAATAAGTTAAAAAGTCCAAAAGCCACCAAAAAAGGGTTTTTGAATGAGAGAGCTGCCTCCTCCTAACCTCATCTGAAATGCCTGCTGAGCACTCCTGTGAATCATGCGTGCCGCAAGAGGAGCACCCCTGAGTTAAGAAAGCAGGGACTTTCAGAGACAGCTGGCAAGCAGACACTCCCTCTATCGAGGGACAGCTTTCATTCAACTAAAAGGTAGGACAAACACGAATTCCTGTAGCTGGACACTGAAAAGGAACTAGACTGATGATTGAAATACACAGCAATTATAACTGTCCTCCAACCATAGTGTTTTTAAAGAAAAAAAAATCCAATATAGTGTTTTCTAAAAAGAAAAATATATTTATTCTATAAAACAAAATGCTTCATAAAATCTGCTGATTTTTGCTTATATTTTATGATTATACTAGAAAGCATTGAATTATAGAGTAATAAACACTATTGCAAGTCGGAAAAAGACATTCCATTCAAGTCTTGGGAAACGATACAAAATGTTAAAATAGCATGAAGTATTCCACTCGTTAAATTCAGTGCTTGTATCACAGAAAGATTTATCTGTGCCTTCAAATGCTTTTAATTTTCCTTCATGCAATGTAGACAATCAGAAAACTACTTCTGCTGCAATTCACTCACATTTCCAAGGGGTTGCATTTTGAACAGGAGTTTTGTCCTACTCATTAAGCCAGTTGAAGGAAATACTACTTGTCTCCCAGATTAGTAATATGTTAGATTTTTACTAGCCTGATCATTTAAGAAATTACTAACAATGAATATTTCCTGTGTGTTCAAAAGACATCTCTTTAAAATATTCCATAGCAGCCTTTTAACACTTACAAACAGCAGTAGGCAAACCTGCTTGAGTTTAACAAAAAGTGAGAGTTATACAAAAGCACTGAAAAACTAGACTGAAAACAAATACTTAATTTTCATTTATCTGTTTTGATGTTTGATCTTATTGTTTAAATACATTGTCAATGTATCTGCATGAAAAAATGTAAAAACAGGGTTACAAAAATGACCATCTTTTTTTGAGAAGCAGCTTATCACAGCTGTAAAACTAAGGCCGCATTGAAAACTGCCTGGTTTTTTTTTTTTACTGTAAACAAGATTTGAATGGATACCTGGCATACAAGTTTCTTTGGTTTGTTTTGGGTTTTTTTTTTTGCACTACCTCCTAAGATTTCCTATTTTGTCTATTTTTAGGCCAAAGACAGGGAAATGCTTCAGGTATTTTTCATAGTCTACCCAGTAATGTTTAATGAATGAATTTTACCCCATAATCCTACTTTGAACTTCAGGTTCCTCAGCAACCAACTGTGGTGTTGGCCTTATTTTACTAAAAAGTTTAAGATTGAAAATGGGCTTTTGAAGGAGCAAAAATTAACTTTCAATGCAGATGCCAGATGACCTTCACTGTGCCAACTGTTACAGCTCTGCTCTAGACACAGTTAGACTAAGCTGCAACATTTTCAACGTACCCATCTCAATAAAATGAAAAGCCATCTTATCAGCGCGCTACTGTGTTAGACATTAATACAGGAGAGCCCAAATTTGGTGTAGGAAGCCACCAACACAACTTCTTCCATGCCTTATTTTACAGCTGATATTGTAAAGTGCAAGTATGGGTTTATCTTTGCCCACACACTTCCTTCATACCTGAAATTAAATAATGCATGGTGATAACTCAGAAGAACTCATTAGTCTGCTCAATATTAACAAGAGTACTTCACACCTAATCATCTTGCAGACATTAGATTTTTAGTATCATATTATGGAAACATTCAAGATCAGGTTGGATGGGGCTCTGAGCAACCTGGTCTAGTTGAAGATGTCCCTGCTCATTACAGAGGGGTTGGACTAGATGACCTTTAAAGGTCCCTTCCGACCCAAACTATTCTATGATTCTATGATTTTAAATTATTATCATTTTTGCTGTGTTGTATCTCTAGCAAATTTACTTAAACGCATTTGACCCAGTTCTACTGGAGCTTTTGTTATAAGAGGTTCTCAGATGTATCTTAGCCTGGTGTGGGAACTTACGCACCAGGACACACATAAATCAACGTGCCCCAAAACAAGTCTGTAAAAGGAAAGCACAACAGCTGTCACAGCTACAGCTCGCTATTACACTCCACAGCCTTTATATATAAAGAGGAGTGGGGAAGCAGAGAATCAAGGATAGATTACGAATGCTGGGTTGGTTTGTTAACTTTGGAATTTAAGGAAAATCAGAACCTTAAAGCTGTTTGGCATTTAAGAAAATCGGCCCCTGAAATTTGAAACACAGGGCTTTACAAAGGCAAAAAGTCAGGGCAAAGACATTTCAAAACCATGCATATGTCTGGGAGAGGGAAATGGCCTCTGGCAGCTGAAGCTGATCTTGACTCGGGGTCCATTCTGCCATAGAACCTCCCATCTCTCCAGTCTTCTTTCCCCAAACTCCTCTCCCCTAAAGCCCTGGCTTTACTTTTGTCCCAGTTCCTCCCAAATCTCATCTTCCCTAACACAGAATACCAATGCTTCACCTCCCAAAGTTCTACCCTCCTAAACTCCAGCCATGCCACCCACTGCCACTGCCAAACAAACTCCATCTCCTTTTCCCGCAATGCTACCCAAAAACCTTTTCCCAAACACTACTTCCAATTCTGTTCCAATCCTTTTGGAATAGAATAGAATAGAATAGAATAGAATAGAATAGAATAGAATAGAATAGATTCAGCTGGAAGGGACTTACAATGATCATCTAGCCCAACTGCCTGACCACTTCAGGGCTGACCAAAAGTTAAAGCATGTTATTAAGCGCGTTGTCCAAATGCCTCTTGAACACTGACAGGCTTGGGGCATCGACCACCTCTCTACGAAGCCTGTTCCAGTGTTTGACTATCTTCTTGGTAAGGACATGTTTCCTAATGTGAAGTCTGCACCTCCCCTGAGGTTTTACTGTCAAATTCTCTCCCACTGAAGCTTGTGTCATCCAAGTACCCTCCCAAAATTATTCTTTTCCAGATCCACTCCTCCTAACTCCACACTGCACCTGAAATCTGCTCATATCAAACCCCATCTTTCCCCAGTCTAGCCCTGTAGTTCCTGACACTGGAATTACTCAGTATTGCTCAGTGTGCTCAACACTGTGTTTCCACTTCTGTATAACAAAATAAAACCACTAAAGACACTTTTAGGAAGTGATCAGAACTTCTGAAGTTAAGCACGTTCCTAACCTTAGCTGGGCTGATTCAGGGCTCAAGACTGAATATTTACATTTGTGCTTCAGAAAAGCTAATTAATAGTCTTTCATTCAAGGCATTTGCAGTTACATTGATAATGCAAGCTCTGTAATAGCTCACCATCTCTTTAAGGAGGTCTGTTCAATCAGGTCACCCTGCATCCCAGCATGTTCTTAGGGACCCCTCAAGTGTGAAGTGGAGGACTGGAGAGGTCTGCTGCAGGTAGTCGTCACCTGCAAAGATCTGCACACTGACCGTGAGACCTACCCCCACACCCATCCTCACACACCTTAAGAACAGGATCAGTATTAAAACCAGAGAAGGCTGGAGAGCACCCCAAAGAAAACGTCCTTCCTTTATGCCTAAATTGGTATTGTCTTCCAATACCATTAAGAATTTCAAAGCACTTACTCTTTAACACAGTTTTGCATATAAAGCAGCCAAACATATTTTTAAATGTAACAACATAATTTTTATTTATGCAGAAGACCTAAGTAGCCTGTTACAAAGAGCAGAACACTCCTTCATTTTAAAATGGATGTGCCAGAAATTCCTCTATGATACAGCATGCAGCCTTCCTAAAATTAAAGACTTAAGGCTCCGTGGTTAGCAAAAGAGCTTAGCGTGGCTTGCCATGAAAACTGATAATTCTGCCTTTTAAAAGCAGAAGGAGAAAGAAAAATATGCATTATAATAATCATGGCCTAAATTACTTTATGGTATATATCAAAGGAGAATATCCTTAATAATATAAGATGGAGTGAGAGAGAAATGTACCGGACAACATTGTTTCACCTAAACACAGCTGTTGCCAATTGAGCTTTATTTTCCCATAATAGTCAGTTACTGAATACAATTTTTAAAGATTCAGCATATCTTC
Source organism: Phaethon lepturus (assembly GCF_000687285.1). NCBI lineage: Eukaryota > Metazoa > Chordata > Aves > Phaethontiformes > Phaethontidae > Phaethon > Phaethon lepturus. Next base: position 55,410 of record NW_010546926.1, read on the forward strand.
CACTGATAGCCAAAAGAATCTCCAAAGTGTATGAGTGCACACATCAGTTAAAACTTCAGATTTTCATTTATCTTTCTATTCCACCAGGACTTGACTTATTTGCTGTGCATTACAACTTTGAGCTATTATCTCAACTTACCTCAAGATATTATCTGAGGATAAAATGAATAATGTATTCTTATATATATATATATATATATATATAGAATGGACTGAT
>NW_010546927.1:0-13210 GCF_000687285.1 Phaethon lepturus
GTCCTTTCCAACCTTAGTGATTCTATGAATTAGTAATAATTACTTCATGGCCTTTCTTCACCCTACAAAGAAGCATCTTCATACTCAACCCCTTTTGAACATTGCTTTATATATAAAGCTAAGACGATGCATTAAAACACAACCTTCCTTCTCCATTCTTTCACCGACCAGAGCGACCTCCTTTAATCTCTCCGCTTCAAGGTCCCACCTATGAACATCTTCCTCTCTGCTCTCTTACTCTTTCACTGCAAACACCTCAGAGTCTCCTTGTAGTGGAAGAGTACATATCTGCTCAGCCCAAGGCTCTGCTTTTCAGCAGGGCACCATCCTCTGTAATCAATAACCAATTGTATTCTGACACCAAAGCACAGAGCCCCAGTTTCTCTAGTGCATGGTATCGTGTGCCCGCTAGGTAACGTGAGAGGTACTAAGCCACAACTCAGTCCTCGATTTTGGCGAGGTGCTTTGCAGAGTCAAACATGTGCAGCTATGGGGCTGTAGTCTCCATTTCATCTCCCACCCGCGCTCCTGGTGCAGCTGGCTGCCTGCTCATAAACCAGGCCAAGCGAGGGCAATGAGCACACCGACGGATCATGCCCATGAGGTGGGCAAACACAGAGCATCACAGGAGATGCAGGGGATGGAGGTTGACTGTGTAAAGTTACATGCCTGAAACTCAAGAGGACTGCCTCTTACTGCCCAGTTATATTTAATTCTGAAGATATCAAGTCTTTCAATGCTTGCACTTAAAAGAAAGCTTGCGAAGGTTAGACAGAGAAGGAATAGAGTTCCAAATAATTTAAAACCAGCCTACCCCTTTGATGTGTGCCTTAAGCTGCAGAAAAAGCAAGAACACGTGTAGAAAAGTGGGTTAACTATATGCCAAGTCTCACTTCAGACGCCTCTTTCTTCCCCTTCATTTTACTAGTGGGAAGTGTAATGTAAGTGGTAAAAACAGGGAAATGAGAACTTCAGGCTGTAGGTTCTATTTGCAGGTTTTCCACTGACTTGCTGTATGACCTCAGGCAAATCCATCTCTCTGCACTTCAGCTTAACCTTCTGTTAAATTGAGATACGAATGCTTTGACTTACCCATAGGTTCACAGTGGGGTGTTGCACAGTTTAATTAATTAATGTTTGTTAAACACTTTGAATGAATGTTTCTATACAAGTTTAAATTATTATGGGTCGTACTTTTATAAACTCTGGCTTATGACCCTTGAACATATTTGCCACACTGTCTAGTGTAATCCTTAAGATTGCTACTCTGATGTAATAAATAATACTTTAAATGAACCCTTTCACTGGAGTGACAGTGACTTTAGTTGTCTATATTTAACATTTACACTCATTGCACTAATTGGTATAACTTTGTATTGCAGGTTTCCATGAACATCAAAAGACTTCATTGGTCATGCTTGAATTTGTTTCACCTTATGTTCTCATGGGTTTAGTAACAGCTAAGAGACTTCATGTAAATTCATTGACATTTGTTGATCTCCATCAGAAGGAGAAAATCTTCTATCCTTTACACAAGTCCTTGCAGGTCTAGAATCTCTTTACTGTTCTCATTATCGTCATTCTCTTGTAATTGATTGAATTATGGACTCAGTACAAGTTCTTTTTAACTTCAGTAATTTAGGTTTTCACTCAGTATTAACTTATGTATTTATTCATGAATCACAGAACCATGGAATGGTTTGGGTTGGAAGGGACCTTTAAAGAACATCTAGTCCAACCCCTGTGCCATGGGCGGGGACAAAATAATTTTACAATTTTTTTTTCACTGGCTCTTCCAGGGAAGAAATTATGTGATGTGTCCTGAAGAGGGCCTCTCACCCCCCTAAGACTTACAGTAGGCATCAGGAAGCAGGAGGAAATGTTTTATAAAAAATTATGTTCCCCAATTCACCTTTTTTTATACCAAGTTTGATCTTTAGCATAAGGAGCTTAATGTTATGAGCATTAGTACTGTGCTTATTAACAAAATACATTTTTTTAAGAGAAATCATTCATAAAGTTTAACTACAGCGTCTTTAAAAATGTCTAACAGCAAAACTCAAGGAAGCAGAAAGGGATATGCTAATTAAAATGATATAAATGCTAATGAAGGAAGTGGCCCACAGCCCATGAATTAGCATGTCAGGCCCCAGTGTCTTACCACAGAAAACAAAGAAAAAAATGAGTACAGCTCCATGTAGTGGTGGGCTGCTGACAGAGGAAGATCCTGTCAGGATCCTGTCAGACGCAGCAGGAGCTCAGAGCAACCATCTCAGGCAGAAATGCTAAATCAAGCTGGCTTCGGAAGGGACAGACAAGGCTCACATTGTCAACCTCCTGACACTAAAACAGCTGGAGAGTTAAATATAGGTTGCAAACTTTAAGGATCTCTATCAAGCCTTTCTATGAATTGACATGTGCTCTGGAGATAAACGAAGTTTGTCATATCTGCTGCAAAGGCTGGGCTGGATATCATGGATGCTGACAGCTGGAGCAGCAGAGATGCGTTTGCACCCATATGTGCTAAAGACCTTTGTGAGAAGCCACAGGAACACGGAGCAGCTCAGGACTCGCAGAATGATGGGAACTTACCACAGATTCCCAGGGCCACGCCACATCGCACACATGGACTCAGTCTCTTTTCAAGCTTTGCAAATGCCTCCTGATCCTACTGCACAGGACCTAAGCACAGCGACCTATGTGCCTCTATGTGAGCCAAGTGCTTGAGCTCCCATAGGCAGTGTCCTTAAACGTCTGCTGCTCTTTGAGGTCCCCGCAGGGTTGGCAGAGAGGGCACAGGACTTACAGAGACCTGGGCCTTTCTGGAGATGCGAACAAAGGTTGGGCAAGCATCTATGGTGGCACCAGACTCTTGACTTACATGGAGGGTAGAAGGCAAACCAGCTGTCTCTGGGAAAACAGCCACTTCGGTTGCTCCACCAACCATGTTGACTCAACCTCTACTCATGGCAATGGCAGCACAAGACAATGCATATATCAACAACTAAAGGCAGGTGTCCTAACCCGGAACTACATCTCAGTCTGTGCATCCTTCATGTGAGAAGGCATTACTGAAAACCTGAGCAGACTCCAGGGATTCTGATGGCACTTTCATTTCAGTCAGGTCTTCTTGGGCCTGGTGGTTGTGTTTGCACTATTTTTCATATTTTTATTGTTTTGTGTTCTCTGTTATTAGATAAAGATCTAGGACCAATTTCAGTGTTGTAGGTCTTCTCTTTCCATAGCTCTCCAGCAATATAGGATTAGCTTTTAAAGAATTCACGTCATTAATGAACTTTCTGAAAACATCAACATCTCAGTAAAGATGGCTGAACAAAATTAATTTTGTAAGTTTTATTTCAAAAGAGTTTTTGCAGACAGCTTCTGAATGAATGATCTGAAGTCAAAGTTGGAGCCTGAGGACAGTACAGAAAGACAGTGAACGTGCACCTGCAGAAGTCTGCTGCTAATTGTTTTTGCTGTTAAAGCAGTCTTAAATTGTGGAACATGAAAAACAGTCATAAAACCTAGAAGAAAATGCATTTTCCCTAAGTGTTGTTTCTAGCACAGTGCCAATATTGATACAAAAAATACTTTTTGTCCCTTAAAAAAACAAAGCAGAGAGATATCAGGGAAACAGAACCTTAACAATGATTCTGCTATTAACTCATTATATTGCCCTTGGTAGGTCACACAGTATGTTATAAGCCCTTATTTAGTGCACGTTAAGTTTGTGAAGATCAATTTGTTAGTATTTCTATCATGCTTTGAAGAAATCAAACATGATAGGCTAAGCTGTGTTATTATATTCCTTTTGCTTGCTGTAAGAAAAATCCAGGCATTGTTCTAACAAGATAATTATATTCTATCAGTTCTTGGAATGATAAATCACGTCAGAAAGTACAATTCAATTCATTATTTAAAATCATGTCAGGAAGCGAAGTTCATTTTTTAAAATTAAGAGGAAAGATTTCAAATTATATCTTGGATGTAAGAAGGTAATTAATAAATACTAATTATCTGAAATAAATTATTGAAAAGTTCTCTGAAGGCAGACAAACATAATGAGGACTTGCAAACCTGTGTCCAGATAGCAGCTTCAAATTCACTACAGCTAGGTTAGGAATATTAAAAGTAACACCAGTTTTTTGTGTCCTTTGTTGACACTGGCAGAGGTAAATTTTCTGTAACTACAGCACCAAAATTTCCCAGCAATATAGAAAGATGGTGGGGAAGGGGGCATACAACACACACAAAAGCCTTTGGAGAAACATACAGCTACTCCCTGCTGCCAAGAGAATCCTAGCTCCACGCACAGTCAAGTTCAATGTTCAGTGGTCACATCTGCGGTGTTGAGTGCCCTTCATGTCTTGAAAGGCTGTTCAGAGGGGCAGAGGACAGAGTTACTGTCCTTGACTGCTGTACGAACACTAGCTATATCCTTCTGGAGCTGGAGCAGGGTGTAGATGTTCCTGCAAGGCACAAGCCCTCGTTAAGAAGACTGACACTCTCTGTTACTAGATACTTTTGTGAAGTCTTTCCAGCCATTCCCTACAATATTGCCTCCTTCTGAAACTGTCTGTAGCCTGGGAGTCAAGAGCTTCTCCCCAATTATGGGAAGTCATGTCTCAGCCTGCTTCAGCTTTAACTTACATTTCATCTCCTCTTGCCTGAGTGCTCTCACCTACTGTCTTGAGAGAAGAAAGGGTAAATGCACCACCATCAACTGGCAATCAAAGAGGCTGTTGCCCTGTGGGCTCCTACTCTTCCAGGTTGTGTTAGGCATGTTCAAACACCCTTGCATGTGCAGGTACTTTACAAGATTTTACTGAGCTTGCCCGACATCTGCTGGAAAAGTAGCACGGCGAGCTGTAGGCAATCCAGGAGACTCCTGGAGTGCCTGGAGGAGAACTTCCTGTGCCAGGTAATAGACAGCCCTACCGAAATGAATGCGATACTGGACCTGTTGGCCACCAATGCATGTGAGCTAATTGGTGACGTCAAGATTGGAGGCAGCCTGGGCTGCAGTGATCGTGCACTGTGGATTTCGCAGTCCTGAGGGACAGGGGACAAGCAAAGAGTAAAGTCAAGACCCTGAATTTTGGGAAAGCAAACTTCCAGCTCTTCAGGGAGCTAGTCAATAGGACCCCCTGGAAAACTGCCCTCAGGGACAAGGGAGCAGAACAGAGTTGGCAGATCTTTAAGGACACTTTCCATAGAGTGCAACAGCTCTCGATCCCCAGATATAAAGGAAGGCAAGAGACCAGCATGTTTGAGTGGAGACCTGTAAGAAAAGGGCAAGAAGGCAATGCACAGGCAGTGGAAGCAGGGACAGGGATCCTGGGAAGAGTACAAAGATGTTGCCCGGTTTTGTAGGGATGAGTTCAGGAGGGCCAAGGTACAGCTGGAGTTGAACTTGGCAAGGGTTGCAAAGAATAAAAAGAAGGGCTTCTACAGGTATGTCAGCCAGAAAAGGAAGGTCAAAGAAAGTGTACCCCACCTTGATGAGCAAGACTGACAGACTGATAACAACGGATGAAGAGAAGGCTAATGTAATCAATGACTTTTTTGCCTCAGTCTTCACTGGCAGTCGCTCTTCCCACATCTCTTGAGAGGATGGACTGCAAGATGGGGACTGGAGGAGGAAAGTCCCTCCCACTGTGTAAGAGAAGATCAGGTTCAAGTCCACCTGAGGAACTTGAATGTGCAGAAGTCTATGGGACCTGATGAGATGCATCCCAGAGCCCTGAGGGAATTGGCTGATGTAGTTGCCAAGCCACTCCCCATGATATTTGAAAAGTCCTGTCAGTCAGGTGAAGTCCTTGCTGACTAGAAACAAAGAAACATTGCACCCATTTTTAAAAACAATAGCAAGGAGGACACTGGGAACTACCAACCCATCAGCCTCATCTCTGTGCCTGGGAAGATCATGGAGCAAATCCTAATAGAATCTATGATAAGTCACATGGAGGACAGGGAGGTGATTAGAGACAGCCAGCACAGCTTCACCAAGGACAAGTCGTGCCTGACCAACCTACTGGCCTTCTAGGGTGGAGTGACTACCTCAGTGGACAAGGGAAGAGCTATGGATGTCATCTACCTGGACTTCAGTAAGGCCTATGTCATGGTCCCCCAGAACAACATTTTCGTTACAGTAGAGACATACGGATCTGATGGGTGGACTGTTTGGGTGCATGAGGAATTGGTTGGATGGTTGCATCCAGAGGGCAGCGGTCAATTGCTTAATGTCCAGATGGAGATTGGTGATGAGTGGCGTCCCTCAGGGGTCCATATTGGGACCAGTACTCTTCAATATCTTCATCAGTGACATAGACTTTGGGATCGAGCGCACCCTCAGCAAGTTTGCAGATGACACCAAGCTGAGTGGTGTGGTTGACAGGCCTGAGGGACAGGATGCCATCCAGAAGGAACCTGGACAAGCTCGAGGAATGGGCCCATGTGAACCTCATGAGGTTCAACATGGCCAAGGGCAGGATCCTGCACCTGGGTCAGGGCAACCCCTGGTATCAATCCAAGCTGGGGTATGAAGGGATGGAGAGCAGCCCTGCCAAGAAGGACCTGGGGGTACTGGTAGGTGAAAAAGTGGACATGAGCTGGCAATGTGTGTTCGCAACCCAGAAGGCCAACTGTGTCCTGGGCTGCCCCCAAAGCCGCGTGGCCAGCAGGGCGAGGGAGGGGATTCTGCCCCTCTGCTCTGCTCTGGGGAGACCCCCCTGCAGTGCTGCGTCCAGCTCTGGAGCCCTTGGCACAGGAGAGACATGGACCTGTTGGAGCGGGGCCAGAGGAGGCCACAGAAATGACCAGAGGGCTGGAACAGCTCTGCTGGGAGGCCAGGGTGAGACAGTTGGGCTTGTTCAGCCTGGAGAAGAGAAGGTTCTGGGGAGACCTTGTTGCAGCCTGCCAGGACTTAAAGGGGGCCTGTAGGAAAGATGGGGACAGACTTTCCAGCAGGGCCTGTTGCAGTAGGACAAGGGGTAATGGTTTTAAACTAAAAGAGGGCAGATTTAGAGTAAATCTAAGGAATAGAATTTTCCCAGTGAGGGTGGTGAAGCCCTGGCCCAGGTTGCCCAGAGAGGTGGTAGATGTCCCATCCCTGGCAACATCCCAGGTCAGGTTGGATGGGGCTCTGAGCAACCTGATCGAGCTGAAAATGTCCCTGCTCATTGCAGGGGGTTGGACTAGATGGCCTTTAAAGGTCCCTTCCAACCCAAACCATTCTATGATTCAATGATTCTATAATTCTATGGTTCTATGATTCTAATATGTGAGCCCTGCCAAGATGGAGGTGTTTTTTTGCACAATGAATTCTGCAGAAATACAGCATGGACACCCAAAAAGGTTTTTTTTTGTGCTGCAGTGTCTCAAAAGTGGAATGTCTCAAAGGTATACTGTGCAGATAAATGCATGGAAGATTATGAGAGCAAACTCTAGCAATGGGACCTAGTTTGGATATTTAATTCACCAGTTTATCATGCAATGGCTTGCCCTTTTAACTCAAAGGTTTATCATACCTAATAAAAATGGGGCTTGCCATATGAAACCAGCCTTTAAAGGTGCGTTAATCTAGAAGAGTGCAGATGTGATGCTGCCAAGAGGTCTGCGAGTGCCAGTCAACACTGTAATAGTTGTAATATACAATAGGTAATATTCCTATTACCACCCACCCATGCACAGAAAAATCTCTCCTTGGTGTTGTGAGAAGTTGACTTGTCCCTGTGAGACTCTGTCAAATTGCACAATAATGATTCAGGCAGCAAATAATCCATAGATGTATTTACAAACCCAGGACAGAACAGGTTAGACAAGTGGAGAAAACTTAGTGCTCTAACAAGGGATCCAGCAGTGGCTTTGGCTGCAAAAAACAAAGCTAAAGGATGGCATTCTGCCTGTATATTCAATTTACTTATAATTTCTCTTACTGTTCTGCATTGCAGAGTAGCTGCACAGTGGTGTTAAAGAACATGCCAGGTGGTTATGGGCTCCCATATGCCATTTTGTATACATTACCTACTTACAAATGCAACGTTAATTAAGGTTCAGACACGGCAACTGACAAATAGTGGCCTACAAGCAGGCAAGTTCTTCCAAGTAATGAGGATTTCCTGCAGAAAGTGAAAGCGCTGCAGTGTTGTGTTCAGTATGGAAATCCATACTGAATGAACGCGTGCATTCAATGAACGCATGCAGAGCGCACCGCTCTTAACTGAGAAGATGTAATTAAAGTACCCACGAGCCGCCAGCATGTGGGGACACCTAATGGACATTACAAAAAGCAGTGCATTATGATGGACTACTATTCTCAGTGGTTTGTTTCCCCAAAAAAGCCACAGCTGAAAGCTGCTGCTGGTGAGCTAAATGCTGAGGACATAATCCCAGTCATTAAGTCATAGGAACAAGCTTGACTGATCAATCAGCAAGACCCACATGGCTGCTCAGCAGCCTTGACCAACGTGACAGAAAAGCAAAGTAGCTGCTAAGCAAGTTTCTGAGCCTGAAGATCATGCGTACAAAGTCCAGCACAAAACCCCACACCTTTGTGGTATCAGCCAGGGATGATCTCCTCAGAGAGGTTGAAGAGGCTGCCGAGTCCGCTTGCTTGCCCACAAGGAATAGATCCCATCTTGTGCCCCATGGGTGCTCATCAGAAGGTACACACCTCGGAGCAGGAGCTAGGAGGACATGGCTGCAGGCTGTCACCGTTTCATCTGCACCAGCTATCCCTGCCTGCCCAGGTCAGAGCCCTGAGAAATTTTGGCAGAGAGGCCAAACTGGAGATATTGCCCTATTACGACTGGGAATGGGCCTTTTGATGCTTATAAGGAACCTCTTCAGCCCCCAGCAAATATCAGCAGGGTGAATTGCTGGTGAAACAGTCAAGGGCGAATGGTCTGACGCGGAGCAGCCTGCCCGCAGCCACGACCGAGCTCACGTCGCTGAATGATTAATGAAGTGATGGATTTACCCTGCTAAGAGGAGGGAATAGCTTGTGGTCCTGCATGGCGAGAAATTTAAAACTGATAAAAGGAGGGGTGGGTTTCGGTTTAAGCAAATCATAACGCAACCGGGGCCCCTTGCTTCCAGGGTATATTTGTGAACTACACCACAGGAGACAGACATAACAAATAACACGAATAACAGAAACTTGCATATTTGATTAACGTGATATTATCTTAGGGCTCAGTTACAATCGATATTTGTCCACGTGAGCAATATTATCAGCCTGAACTCCTTTTTATGAGATGAAATCCTTAAAAAGTTTTCTACTAGCTGAAGCAAACTAACCTATGGCTTTAGACATAAATTTTAAGCTTATGGGAGCTCCTTCGAACTATATCCAGTATTCGTGCAAAGGGCTCATGATGCTTAAACTTACAAAAATAGGTAAGTAAATCTTGATTTGTTCTTTGGTCAGAATCTTGTTTCACTCTGAGGAAACTCATCATGTTGGGATCTATATCGATAAGACAGTGGTGTCTGGGTAGAAGCATGGAGAATATATTATGCCCTTAGGCTAATGCACACAGAACTGCATTTGTATGCATAAGGGATGCAGCTAACCCTGCCACTTCTGAAAGGGTTGCAAAGCTGCTCTACTTCAATAAAAATAAAAGTAAATATTCTTAGTGCTATTCAGCATGGAAGAACTCATCTATAGAGGAACAAGAGTGAAAAAAATTAAGCATTCACAATTAATTGAATTAAATTGGGCAGCAAGGGGTTGTAACTGAGCATGGGAATGGCAATTATTTAATTAAGACTAGATTCTGCTTTTCCAAGTTGAACTTGAAGTGTCACCGCTACAGCAGCAGCCACATAAACCCAAGAATCTTTGGAAGGGAGCTAAGACAGAATTAAGTCAAGCACTAACAAAAAACGCAGGCAACTGAGGGGATGAGTGGTCACTTCTCTCTCCTTGGTGTCCGTGCTGCAGATCTACATTCACTTCATGTGTGCCTTGATCCTGCCTAGAACAGGCAAAGAACGCGGCCCTTTAATGACCTGTCCGCGACCAGAAAAAAGTGTTTATTAACAAAAAAAAAGCATGCTATAGCACTTCATTTCCTGCCTTAGTCATTATTTAAGACTCAATTAAAAATCTCCAAAACTCCTGGTGTTATATCACACCTTAATATGTCAGATCACGTTCATTATAAATAAGCTTCTTCTAGACTAATATGATCTAAAAGACAAGCTGTCAAAATTTTTTTTTAAATATAAACTGGCAGCATTGGAAACATGCTCAGCTGAAAAATAGCAAAGTTTATGTACAAGATATTAACAACAGCTCATGATCTTTCATATACGCTGTTCATTTATTAGAACCTACGGCCTGAAAGTTGCTGTCAGTTCATGTTGAAAAACAGATTTTTCTTTAGCAGTTTTTTCTAAATGCCGTGTCAGTGTCTGTCCATAAGTCAAATAGCACTCTGCCATGTAATGGAAGTATTCAACAAGATGATTCAACCTCACATGGTATGTTTTGTTAAGAAATACCTGTAAAAAGCTCTCATTCTCCCCATAATCACATGAACCTTTTTGGGAACCAATAGAGGCAAATCTTTTCTTCTTTTTTGCAAACACGTCTCCTAATTATGAGTCCTAAGCTGTTTGAGGGTTTTCTTCAGTTTAGTTTGGCAAAAGCATTCATCTTTAATGAGCCAAAAACCAGACATTTGAAATAGAGTTTTACAGATGTTTCCAAAATATTTTCCCAAAGACAGACCACAAATATAGCCCCCAAGAGCCGGTCACAGACTTGGCTTCCTGTAAAATGGAAATCCATCATCACATGTCATGTTTTCTCACTACAAATGGCACCAAAAATCTGACTGCCAGAATAATGCTGGGAGTAGGAGAAAATCAAAATGTAAAGGATCAAAATGTGAGTTTTGGCTTCTCTGCTGTCCTGCAGGTGGGATGCACAATTCCCTGAAGTCCCCTGATGTCTCTTTGGCAGGATGGTAGGAACCATATAGCGGATGAGCTGCTTGCCAGTTAACGAGGCCAGTGACACAGGGAAACCAGAAACCGGCCGGGTACCCACGGTCGCCCAGCACACCGTTAAATGGAAGACAAGGAAGGGGATAAGTGCATAGGTAGGTACTGCTCAAGCTGCAAAGAGTTAAGGCCAGATCCCATGCAAGCACCAGGCTCATCTGGATCCTGTCTAATTAGTATTTTCTACAAGAAAAAGCTTTAATTCCTGAAAGTTCCCAGTAAGACTACTCTCTACTATGGACCTCTCGAAATTTTTCTCTCTGTAAGAATAAGAGGTTCAGTCTTGGTGCTATGAACATATTTGTATAAAACCATGCATGAAAATTTACATTAAAAATATGAGTAAATAGTCTTTTTGTCATTTTATGGTTTTGTAGTGATAATTGGACCTTTTATTTTCTCAGTCTTAGAAATTATGTCCCTGAAACACCCTGATACAGACTGATTAGTATGTGGTATAAACCCATATAGAGTCCTTTTTTCCTTCTCCAGAAGCTATTTTCTCTAGCTTCTATTAATTTTCTTGTATTGTTTATTTAAGATTCAGTACTTAAGAGCCTAACTTAGATTTTAAAATTTATGACATACACACATACACCCCCAACAGTCTGACACTGGGGGTACAGCCACAGAAATTGAAGATTATGTCCAAGACAAGTGGTGAATAAGAAAAGGAGCAGTAAATACTCCTGAGCAACTGGAGCTCTCCAGAAACTCAAGAGGAAACAGAAAAGTTAAAGCAAGAGTTTGGCAAGTGCAGATAAGAACAGGCAGATTTTCTTTGCATTACTTCAATCACAGATGTACTAGATTGGTACATTAGCCTGCGACTGAGGCAGAGAAAATAATTTCTCAGAATGTGCAGCACAAACATGAATATTGAGCTCCTAGACACAAGTGAAGCTATTGAGAGAGATACATTTCATAAGAGAAGTCAAAGGAAAAAGGAAATAGTTGAATAATTTATGACAGATTTGATACTGTTGAAGCAAATGTGCAATTTTGGAGGGCTTGTGAAATTCCTAATGCTGGAGATTGGATTGTATTGGGAGTCAGACCCCCAAACTGGGGGAGGGGGGAGAATGTGATGAATTCCTTATCCAAACTCCATAAAAAAGGAAGAACATTTCCAAGATTTCAGGCCACAAATAAATCCAAATGCAAGTTTTGGAAGGAAAAGAAGACAAAGTGGACAAGATGTCTCCAGAGGAATCTGCAGACTGCAAATAGAAGGAATTTGCAAAAGCAGTGCAAAAACAGTCCTAAGCTCCGTCTCACCTTTGGAAAGACTTTCCATATTTGCAAGAAACAGAAGCCAGAATGTACTAAAACGAAGCAAATTGCTACTATGGCATTGTTCAAGAGGTATTTGCATCCAATGCCCACAATGAATTTTTACTGATTTTTTGACTATGGCTGGACAGCTTAATGTGACACTTGAAGTTACAGGAAAACATCTGAAGAGAAAACATACTTGCACTGAATACAGATGAGTAACTGCAAATAATGCTGTGGAGAACTGTTTCTAGTTGTAGGTTTATATGAGTTTGACATAAGGATAAAGGAAAATCTTAAAAAGATAAGGTTTATAATTGTTTTAGGGAAAAAAAAAAATATCAATCAAGGCCTAAAAACATGGTAAATGCTCAGGTTCATTATGAGAGCTTATGCTGTAGGACAGAAGCTATGAAGATAGAAAATCAATTCGATGATGTCTTCAATGGCATTGGAAAGCTGTCAACAGAATAGAAGATAAGGATGATGAAACTCACTTGTCCTGTCATAAGCGTTCCTAGAAATGTCCCTGCAGTGCTTAGACACAAATGTCGGTAAGTGGAGCAAACATCTGAGTCTGATGTATGCATGTATACATGAAGGAAATATATATATATGCACGTATACATAAACTTTCTATGGCAGGTGCTTTTGTCTGCTGGTGCTACGGTATGAGTTGAAACGTTCCAAAAACAATATCAGATATTGACACCTTATTTCATAGAATCATAGAATGGTTTGGGTTTGAAGGGACCTTGAAAGGTCATCTAGTCCAACCCCCCTGCCATGGGCAGGGACACCTTCCACTAGACCAGGTGGCTCAAAGCCCCATCCAACCTGGCCTTGAATGTTTCCACAGATGTGGCATCCACAACTTCTCTGGGCAACCTGTGAACCACTGTCAGTGGTTCACCAC